>NC_092334.1:302755000-303062884 GCF_046630445.1 Rutidosis leptorrhynchoides
GCCGTTTAGTTGGCTTGCTACTAGTTGTAAATCAATGTAAGCTGTGAGTTGCTTGACTTCTATTCATTTTTCCAAACGCAAACCTGCTAACCGCGCTTTGTACTCGGCCTCATTATTTGATGCATCAAATTTCATTCAAATGGCATAAGTGATTTCCTCTCCTTATGGAGTTACTAATAGTAAACCTATTCTAGCTCCCTCTTCAGTATAAGCTTCATCTATGTAAAATTTGTAAATTTCGTCTTCTTCTCTTCTGGACACAGTGGTTTCACCATGTTTTATTATCTCGGACGGGAGTTCAACTAAGAAATCTGCTAGCACCTGCCCCTTGACGGAATTCCTTGGGGAAAAGATGATTCCGTGCTCACTGAGCTCGATTGCCCACTTGGCCAGTTGCCATGAGATTTCCGGCCTAATCAGGACTTGTTTAATCGGTTGGTCCAGATTGGGTGTGCCTGAAAGTACCTTCAGAGATATCTTTCTGTGTGTACTAGCGCGTAAATTTTCCATTACCGGGTAATTTACTTTTCCATTTTGGAGGATTTTTCTTAACGAAGTATACCGACATCTAGACCCTGTCTTTGTAGGCTATTAGCACTGTGCTGATTGCTTCTGAAGAAGCGACTTGGTAAACTGTCAGAGTCTCTCCTTGAATTGGAGTTGTGAGTGTGGGTAATTCCTTTGGAAATTCTTCATTTCCTGGAAAACATTCTCGGCTTCTTCAGTCTAGACAAAATCTTTCTAGTTCAAGCACCCTTTTAGGGTCTGAAAGAATGGTAAGGATCTGTCGGCAGCCCGGGACAAAAACGTTATTCGGGGATTAATCGGTCGGGACATATGAAGGATTAATCGAAAATTCGGAGATTAATCGGGGATAAATCGGATGTTGACCAATATTGACTTTTATAAATATGTATAATGAAAATAAATAATAAATATAAATATATTAAAAATAACAGTTTCAAAAATGAATATTTTATTAAATAAATTTTTTTGGCCGAATTACTCCGTTTAATCCCGAATTAATCCCGAATTAATCCCGATTAATCCCGTTTAATCGTGTTTGACCGAATTAATCGGCGTTGACCATTTTTTATAGCGAATTACATTAAACTTAATGGAAGTGTTAAATTTCCATTTAATCACAGATTAATCGCCGTTTAATCCTGTTTTTTGCAACACCGTTCGTAGGGATTCGAAAGTCTCGATGATATCCAAGACCATTTGCTCTTCAGAATCACTTTTGATTACGATATCATCAACATATGCTTCGATGTTCCGTCCAATATGGTCATGGAATGGCTGGTCAATTACCTTCTGATACGTTGCGCCTGCATTTTTTAAACCGAATGGCATTTTTGTATAACAACAAATGCCCTTGTTGGTGAAAACGCAGTTTTGTCTTCATCTGTTGCCGACATTGGGATTGGGTGATAACCTTTGTAGGCATCCAGAAAACACTTGAATCTGAAACCTGCTAGAGATTCAACTTTCCAATCGATTTCCGGCAAGGGATAATTATCCTTCCGGCATGCCTTATTGATGACTTTGTAATCGACACACATTCACCATGATCCGTCTTCATTTTTGACCATGATCGGGTTGGCCACCCATGTTTAGTATTTTACTTCTCTCATGATCCCTGCGTCGACCAGTTTCTTTACTTCTTCATCTAGGAATTTGTTGTTCAAAAGCCATTGCTCGTTTCTTCTGGACGACCGGTGGGATGTTTAGGTTGACGTTCAGTCGATGTTGAGCGATTTTGCGTGAGACTCCTGTCATGTCAGATGGTTCCCATGCAAAACGTCAATGTTTGCTGCCAATAGTTTGTAGAGCGCATCCCTAGCGTTAGCACTGAGGCCAGTACTGAGCTAAATTCTCTGTTCTGGATGTCTGGGATTCGGAGAGATGAATCTGTCATCATGTATGATTACGTCTACATTTTCTTTGAATATTTGCAGACACTCAATCCGTTCTAACTCCTGCATCCGGATTGTTGCTATGTCAGCTGAGATTAGAAATTTTTTCATGTCGTGTACTATCGACATGACCGCTCCGAATTACTGCATGGCTGTTCTTTCGAGTAGGACGTTATACCTGGAGTCGGTTTTGACGATGGAGAAATCTTTTCAGCAGTGGTTTGAGAAGACGTTTTGCCTAAACTAACTTCTAGTGTAATGGAGTCCAGTGGAGAAGTTTTCGCGCTGTTGTATCATGCCAATGGCGAAGTTGCAACTCTTTTGAGTTTACGGACTCCTTCCAGTAACTGCAAGAAACAATGTTCGAACATCACTTCTGCTCCTGCACCGGTGTCTGTGTAAATTCGACCAATTTGGCAATTTGAAATGTGTGCTTTGATGATAACTGAATTGTTTGAAGGATTGGTGTTAAATAATGATGGAAGATGATAGGTTCGTTTTTCCATTCATCTAATGCTCCTGCCTTCAATCTTTGCCCAGCAGCCCATGAATGAATCATGTACAAATCGTCTTTCATCGTTTTATTCGTGCTGGTCTTCGTTTCATCTACATCTAGCTCGTTGATGTAAAGAGTAGTTAAATTCGTACCATTAGATAACACCATTTGATCACGCCTAAAAATAAGTTGATGGTTTTAGAATTAGACTTGAGTTCTTAATTTGAGAAAAATATGTTGATAGATTGTTTTTTAACTCCAATAATTGTGCAAACCCCATTTGAAATCTGGATTCCAAGAACGTAAACAAATGATTAGAACAACCTCACTCGATTAGAACGAATGAGTTAATATCTTGAGTGTTGATGAACTCCGTAAAAATCGACCGGAATCTTAATCGGAGTTGTACTTTTGAACTGAATAATGTTATGTTATGATTTTGGCAGAGTAATAGTATGTATTCAGTCCCCTGTGACGAATGACCCATGTGGTGTATTTATAGATATTTCAAAATAGTTTGTTAGAGGGAATGATGACGTGGAATATGTAACAAATTCTACTATATTTTCGGGCTGACGTGGCACATGTCCCTTTTATTAGTGTAACAAACAAATCCTAACAAACTTCCCCAGATTTATGGGCTGACGTGGCACACGATTCATTCATGTGTTTGTTCTGGGATCAACTGCTTGTTCCGAGACCATGTTTTATTCCGGGATTGTGTGATTGTTCCGGAATCATGTGATTGTTCCTGAATGGTGCGCCATATCCATCTATGATGTAAAGGATTTTCCGCACAGCTTGGTCAGGTAAGAGGGCTTATATATGAGCGATGCCTAATATCATCCAAGTGTTTCTTCGCGGTACTCTCCTGATCGGGTAAGGTTACAACCGTTTCATATGCTCGTTCTTAATATTTTTGTAAAATTTAATTGGGCGACCAACGTATTTGGTTGGGTAGGGGATCTTTATGCGGAAATGTGATCCATAACCTCTCAGTGCTCTATATCCAGATGTGTTCCCGGATGGTGTCTTATATACGGGATATCCGGATGAGTGGTTCCGGATGTCCAATACATTTTCCGGTTACGGACGGCTTTTATCCGGGTTATTTTTTCCTGGATGCATATTCGGATTGTCACATCGGGAGAAGGTGTTTTCTCCTAGACCATTATGCCGGTTTAATTTTGGGTGGAATTTTGAAAAATGGTAAGTCGTATTGAACATGTGACTTTTTTTATATGGATCCAGTATGCATATCATCAGTCATCAAGATTTATCATTTCATTTTGGTCCCATAATATTTTTGAATGTGCATAATTGATTGCAATTTATGTATTGACATCATCAATCTCCTCTGCAGTAAGAGTATTGATTTGTGGTTCTTATTGAACACTTTCTTTTACCTCATTATCAGCAGATTTTCTTTTTCGAGGATTTTTATCTTTGGAACTAATTGGTCTCCCACGTTTCTGGAATGACAAAGACTCTTGAGTTAGTATATTATTATGATTCTTATTTGGAATCTCAACTCGAGCTGTAGAATTTACTGCTAGCATATATGATATGGTTACCCTTTTTGTATCTGTAAATGCATCAGGCAATTGATTTGTAAGTTCTTGTATATGCATTATCTTTTGAACTTCTGTCTCATGTTCTTTCATGCGAGGGTCAAGATATATTAATTAAGGTCCACACCACGAAACATTATTTTTTTTATTTCTCCCCCTAATCTAGGAAAAATGTTTCATTAAAGTGACAATCAGCAAAACGTGTTGTAAAAACATCACCCTTCATGGGTTCAATATACTTTATGATTGAAGATGTTTCATGTCGAACATACATTGTCAACCTCCTTTGAGGAACTATTTTTGTACGTTGTGGTATTGCAATTGGAACATACACTGCACAACTAAATATTATAAGGTGGGAAATATTTGGCTCTTGGCCAAAAGCAAGTTGTAGGGGAGAATATTTATGACTTGCACTACCGAACTATTGGTTGAGTGGTAAAAAGCCTCAGTTGGTTGTGGACCCGTATCCTTGAAAAAATAGGTGCAGGTTCAAATCCTAAGGGGGGAGAGTTTTCTCCAAGGTTGTGCCTCTGGTATCCTTCATTATGTGTGGACTAAGCAGTTAACCTAAAGCATTCCGAGTACGCTTTGTGCGATGAATGCGAAGAGTTTCTACCTAACGGGGGCGTGGGTGGCAAATTAGAGGATTTGATGCCAAAATTACTGTTCTAAAAACAATGTAAAATTGCATGACCCCATATAGATACATGTAGTTTTTCTTTCGTTATCAACGGTCTAGATATTAACTGTAGGCATTTAACCAATGATTCGGCTAAACCATTTTATGTATGTACATAAGCAATAGAATGTTCAACAACAATCCCTATAGACATGCAGTAGTCATTATATACTTGAGATGTAAACTCACCAACATTATCAAGTCTCACATCTTTAATGGTGTAATCAGGAAAATGCGCTCCCAATTTAATAGTTTGGGCAAGAAACTTTACCAATGTCACATTACGGCTTGATAACAGAAAAAAAACATGAAACCATCTACTTTAATGATACGCATACTGACCCGTCTGAAAACAAGCAAGCGTCCCGACTAGGATCTTACCCGGCATGGTCTGTCCCGGAACACCAACCCTTCCCAACATCCATCCGACGTCATCTCAGCAACTTTACCATGCCGGACGAATGGCTAGATTGAGAGCCCGGATGACACACACGTAACCGACATCATCCGTCATCATATAGCCAGCCAAGACAAATATAACCGTGAAGATAACTTACCCGGCACGGTCCATCCCTGATTAGACTGAGAGCTCCGTGATACCTTAGACGGAACCGACATGCTGCTGGTACTGTCACCACTTCTCGGTTCAGCATTTCAACTTGGCATAACGATACGCTCCCGGGACAAGCACGCCGTCCCGGAGAAAGTGCACTATCCCGGAACAGATACCTCATCTCGGGACAAGCATGCAAGTAAGTTTCATGCCACGTCAGCCCACGAATCTAGGAAAGTTCGTTTGGATCTGTTTGATTATTCTTATGAAAAAGACAGGTGCCACGTCACCCCTCGGGATTGGAAAAGTTCGTTACAACCATGAAAGGGACATCTGCCACGTAATCATTCCCTCCTAACATCTATAAATACATAAATAAGATCGTTTATTAAATAACACTGGATGCATTAATGTTACTCTGCCCAAATCAACTACGGTAGCATTACTCCAGTCGTTATTCCGATCAATGCTCCGATCATCGTCGAAGCTAATCTTCGCTCTAAGATATTAACTTATTCGATTTCGATCGAATAAGGTTAATTAGATCGATTATTTTACACCCTTGGAATCCAGATTCCAAATCGGAGTTTGCACAGTTATTGGAGTTAAAACATTCGACTCACTCTTTTTCCCAAATCAAGCACTCAAACCCGAAATCTAATTATACCAGACGATTTTGGTTTGATCATGCTTCATGCATCTATTAGGACCATGGAATATCTAAATGGTCCCACATGGTGGATGAATTGGTCTACATATGTCACCTTGAATTCGTTCAAGAAACATTGGTGATTCTTTCTCAAACTTAAGTGGTGATGCTCTAGTTATCAATTTTTCAAGAGAGCAAGATGTACAGGGGATAATTTCATCATGAGGGATCTTTTTATCCTTCAGTGGATGCCCATGTGTACATTCAATAATCCTTTTCATTATTGTTGATCTTGGGTGGCCTAATCTCTCATGTTACAGATTGATCATTATATGATTACATGCCTTTTCATTAACTACCATGTGTACTTCTGGTACATTTATATATGTATATTGTAAGCCAGAACTAAGTTTTGGAAGTTTTTCAATCACATAATTCTTGTCAATGATACTCAAATATTTATCATTTTCTGTTGTCACTGAATGATAATCATATCCATTTTGGTATATGCCAGAGAAACTTAACAAATTTCTCTTTGACTTGAGAGAAAATATGGCATTATTTATCAGAAAATTCGTACCATTTGGTAACATGAATTTTTCGTTTCCTGTTCCTTTTATCAAGTTTGCAGGACCTGATATAGTATTTATGATTCCTTCAGTTGGTTTCAAATAATTGAAATAACTCTTAGATTTGAGTATAGTATGAGTGGAACCACTGTCTGCTATACATAGATCTCCACCAATTGATTGATTGTGTATATTAGTAGGATTCATATTGAACTTCAAATATAAGAAACAAGTAATGAGTACATAAATATTACAAAATATGTTTATTGTATATATTACTTGCAAATAGATTATAAACATAAACACGAAACATTTAGCAAACATAGTTAGGGTGCATATCGACAATTTTAAATCGTTTATTAAGAGGTACACCTATCAAGTTAAACATTCATAAAATCTTTGTAAAGGTTGGATGATTGTTCAGTGACTGTTGGATCGAGGTTTTCTACAATGTTTACATCCTTTTCTTTTCCTTTCAGCAAATCCTGATACATCTTAACAAGATGTTTAAACGTTCGGCAAGTATTAGCCCAGTGACCCATTTTACCACATATGTAACAAGATTCTTTAGAATTTTTAGAAGAATTTTCTTCAACATCTCGTTCTGTGGATTTGTTTAGTGGTTGGTATTTATACTTTTGTGGATTATTGTTTCTTTGACCACGACTATGCCCATTACTATAAGGATCATTTACACCATAGTTATGGTTTTTGCCATGATGATGGTATTGATTATTATAGCCACGACTTTACCCACGTCCTTTTCCCAATTTATGATTTTCTGATGCATTTGCTTAAGGAATTGCAAGTGAACCAGCAGGACAGGATTGCTAATTTTTCATTAATTGTTCATCATTCTGTTCAGCAGCTAAGAGAAATGCGTTAAATTCAGGATATGTTTTGCATTTTTGCAACCTCAAATTTCTTTGTAAAGTGATGTTTGCAGCCTTCATTATGGAGACAGTTTTCTCCAACATGTCAGCATCGCTTATTTCATGTTGACATAATTTAAGGTGTGTACATGTATTATACAGAGCTGAGATGTATTCATTTACTTTCTTAAAGTCCTGAAACCTTAATGTTCTCTATTGATCCATAGCAGTTGGAAGTAAAACTTCTTTTTGATTATTAAATATTTTTTTTGAGACCTTCCCATAAAATATCTGGATCTTCTACAGTCACATAATTATTTTGTAGGCAATCATCAATATGTTGATGAATAAAGCAATGTGCCATTTCTTGCTCTTTTTCAGAACAAGTGTTATTTTCATTTATGGTTTCAAAAATGCCCAGTGATTTAACATGCATTTTTACTTTTATAAGTCATGGCACTTAGTTTTTTTCATTTGATTCTAAAGGAGCAAATCTAAGCTTTTCCAGATTCGATGTTTTCTATTATCAAAATTATAACAAACAACATGATAAATTAGAATCAATTTATATTCATAAGCAGCAAACAACAGAATAATGGCAGAATTACAAATAATAAAACCCTAAGAGAATTGTGAATAAAGAAACTTCACCCGGTGGTATACTAAAAACAAGGATGATACATAACATGACCAATACAATAGGGAAAATCATTATTGGGTGAATCATCTTTACAAAACTTTTGGGAGTAGTAATCTGAGGAAATAAAGACTGATTTGTGAAAATGTGAAAACGAAGATGTTTAATTTATGTTTGAAAAATATATTCATTGTAATGTCATCAGTTAATATTAACAACTTTTATATATATACGACCTTGTAACATCGTTAGCTGACATTAACGGCTGTTATGTATCAGTTGTATTTTAAATGATTTTAATAAAAAAATATGATTTGTATAAATACATTTAGTATATATAAGTTTAGTATATATACGTTTGTTATAAATACATTTAGTATAAATAAGGAAACTAACGTAAGAATAATGATAAGTGTAAGGATATATGTTAGTATGCATAGATAATGATTTTAATAATTAATATGCATAACATAAAAAATGATTAATGTAAGTAATCATAAATAAATGTTAGATAACATAAATGTAAATGTTAGTATACGTAAGTAAACATTAGTAAACATATATAATAAAAGTTATATAGTTAGTAGTCCAAATGTTAGTAGTCCAAACGTTAGTTGTCCAATTGTTCAAGTCCAGATATTTATATACGATTTTGATACACGAATATGGTCGGTCAAACGATTCGTAATAGAAATGTCAGAGCTTGTGGGATTATATAATCTTTTCTATTTTGTACTCATGTTAAATTAGAAATGATATGTTAGTACGTGTATGACCCCACCACGATTCGGTTGTCCGTTGTCTTACTCTAATTTTACAAAAATCTAGATTATTTTAGAAAGACAAAGATTCTTCAGGGGCTAACAATGTAACTTCTAACTAATATTTCATTTTCATGTTATAGTTTGTTGATTTAATTCAATTTCAAGTTAGTAACGATTATAGTTGTAATGCGCGCGCGCATATATATATATATATATATATATATATATATATATATATATATATATATATATATATATATATATATATATATTAGTCGTTATCTTGTCTCTTATAATAATGTTAATAATATTTAGATAACTGATAAATATTACAAGATATCGTTAAAGCATTTTTTATCTCGATTAGTGAAACAACCCAACCCGTATTTAAACCGGTCCGTAAAAAAAAAATTCTTTAACACATTAATATTTAGGTCCCAATTATGTTTCCAAAACATCCTTAACACAAATAATAAGTTCAATAAAATTTTAAAACATTTAATACATAGTTTAAATATCCGAACGGGCAAACACGACCCGACTATTTTAATATCTAACAAAACCGAGCATGGCGATTGGGATACGCTACCCAATCCTAATAATTCCGAAAGCACATCTTCTAAAGCAAACTACGCGAGTCCACTAGTCCCCATGCTTACCCGAGCCACCGCCTCCATGCAAATCTATAAAAATGTAAACAACGAGAGGGTAAGCTAACGCTTAGTGAGTGAGAATATTCTACATACATATATATGCATAAAATGGACACGCCACACATGTAATCAAATAACGCATACCGGAGCATCCAAGCATAAAGGCAAGCTAATCTAAGCATACCGTGCGATCACTAAGCAACAAACTAACAACATCAACAGTAAAGTAAGTTCACCACCGACGATGTGAACAATGCCAAAGCTACACTCGGAAGGTTAGCTACATCACAACAATACAACAATATACATATACAATATATAAACGCCCAAGGTTAACCCCTTAACCCAATACCAAAACCGATTACCAATTACCAAAATGAAGATTGGCCAAACTACATGAGCCTTAGTAAATCCGCATCCACACGAGACTATTATCTTCAATACCACAACAACATCGAGGTTGGCCGAACTACACGAGCCTTAGTGAATCCGCATCCACACGAGACTACTATCTTCAATACCACAACAACATCGAGGTTGGCCGAACTACACGAGCCTTAGTGAATCCGAAACCACACGAGATCACTACCTCAATAAGATGACCGAACTACACGCGTCACCGTGAATCCGAACTACACGAGACTTACTTCCGATAAGATGACCGAACTACACGTGTCATCGTAAATCCGCAACCGCACGTGATCCACTTCTCCAATCACAACTCAATACCAACCCTTCGCCATTAGGGTTGTATAATCCACATCACAAGCATATGTGATAACGTACACACAAAGTGTGCACCTCGCCAAAGGTGGTCAACCGAAATGCACAACCGTGCCAATTGGACCTATTGCACAAGTCCATCAAATCCACCTATATGTGAAGTGAGCTCTATAACCGAGAACCACTTCACCCGACCCGCACCCATCCTACACATACATATGTACATAGGATATTAACACTCAACTTGTCGCCTTGATGAATGCTACCGAATAATTTGCAACTCGCCGATGGAATGTACCTATTCCAATATCACATAACAAACAACACAATTAGGGAGGATTTACAAACCAACCCAAATTGACAACTAGTGCAATCTCGACCCAATTGCACTTCCAAGCACAAACCGCGCCCAAACTAACCAATTATCACTAACACTAGTGACAATGGTCCTAATAAGCCAATTAACCCGAACACAAGTGTTAAACACTTGTCTTGCCTAATTTGACACCAAAACCCTAATTTTGACCCATTTCAAAATTAGTCAACCAAACACACCCAAATGAGTTCCAACACTTCCATAATCACTAATCATAGTGATTACACTCAATTTAAAGCCCTAAACAAGGCTAAATCATCAACCAACCCAAAACCCGCCTTCATCACAAATAAACCCGAATCCTAGTTATTATCTTTCATTAACAACTAGTGGGGTTCCATGTATGAACATACAATCAAAAACCCTAAATTTAGATGAAGAACACGAAAATGAAATTTGGAGTTAGAGCTTACCGCTAGTATCACCTTGAAGCCAAGAACGAGGAGAACAAAGTTGCCTCTTACGCCTTCGATCAAAACCCGCTCCTTCCTTTCCAAAAATCCCTTTGAATCAATTGAGGTTTGAAGTTTTGAGAGGAAAAATAGAAAGAAAAGGAAAAAGAAATAAAGGAAAATGAATGAGTGGATGAGATTAAGACCTAAAATCTGGCTCACACGCAAAAAGACCAAAATGCCCTTGAACCTCATTTAAAATTACAAAAATCTTGTACCAGTCCACCAAGAATGTCGCGCCGCGGCCCTAATCCTCGCGCAGCGACATTTAACGTGATTTGGTGGTTACCTTAACATACCTCCTGGAATTGAAATTAGCTGAATGCCGTGCCGCGACCCTTTCTGTCGCGCCGCGACTCAAGGCGTGGTCTGGTGCCTTCCTTACCATGCTTCCTGATGCTGGTTTGTTTGTAATGTCGCGCCGCGACCTACTCCTCCACGCCGCGACCTTTAACTTGGTCTGATCACTTTTCTCATACAAGAACTTTAATGCACGAACATGTCTCAATTCCTTCATACACCTATCGTACATACGCGATACACCTGTAAATCATATACGGGGAAAAACGGGGTGTTACAACTCTCCCCTACTTAGATTCGATCATGTCCTCGTGATCCTAGTCACTTAACTAAAAACACACTTGCACGCATTTCGAGACGTACAATACACACAATATCCGAAGTCTAAAACGATCACTTAGAATACGCGAATCCGCCACGTATCCTTCCAACTCCTCTAGGCAATTCTTCTCATAGAGTTACCCTTAACAACTAAATCGTCATTCGTGATTTATCAAGTCCACAAATCCGAGCACTAAAACTTGCTCAATCCCTCATATCGGGAAAAACTCCACCAATCACGTACCGAGATATCAACCCTTTAGCGTACCGTACTAAGTACAATGCTAAAAGTACACACTTCCCAAACTAAAGTCAACCATCTAACCGATGAAGACCAAATAAAAGTGAAATCTAACGGATAACACTTACCACTTAACATCCCTTGTAGTGCACAAACCCATATAATACGCAACTACCACAAACACGTGAGCAAAATACGACCATTGCATCACAATTCCCACCAAAATGGTCCTTAAGTGTAACGTCCTCCCAATAGGGTCTGGAAGGAACGTCACTAATATCAAAACATACCAACATATTATAATAAACGAGAACAATACTAAATGATGAATTTAACTTTAATGAGTACGCAGTGGAAAATGAAATGTCGTTACAATGACAGGAATAAAAATATCGTAAACGTTCACATGCAGAAGTAATAAATGCAATATCTCTTGATCCTATGTCCAAGTAGCATCACATAAGCAGTAAGTATAAGAGCTTGAATCAAATAGCACCTGAGACAAAACATGCTAAAGTGTCAACCAAAAAGGTTGAGTGAAGTTCATAGGTTTAACAAAAATTTTGTCGTTGTTTTAGACCACGAGATTTAGTTTGTAAAGTTGATCTCCCGCAGGATTAAAAAGTTATGCCAATGCGTGATATTTAGACTAAACGTTCAAGTTTGCCCCATAACAAGTTGTGTCTGTACTTGTCGGTTTCATTTCATTATTAAGTAATACAATGACTTGGTCAAATGTATCGGAGACGTTACTCCCGATAGGCCTACCCCCAATAATTAAGCATGCCGCGGGAATTAAAAATATCACTGTAGGGACTTAGTCGGACATAGCCGGGTATAGCATAGTTTAACAGTTTGGTACTTGTGTCTAAAGTGTAAAAAGTAAAAACAGCATGTGTCTCACCCCAAGTAAAAGTAAGTAAGTTTGCTAGCAATTAAAGAGGGGCTATGAATTCACCTTAGTAAGTAGAGAGAGAGTTATTCATCGGAATAAAGAGTTGAACGAGTGAGCAGGAAAGTCAACCTATTGACATTTAAGAGTAGTTAAGTGTTTTGGCCATGTTTAAGATGAAGTATGTGTTTAAGTATAGTTTGTTTTACTAAGTTTCTATTCCTAGTAAGTTACTATTTTTATAAAGTTTCCATTTTTAGAAATTTTCTTATTTTACTAAGTTTCTATGACTAGAGAGTTTCTACTTTTATCAGTGTTTTCCATTTTAGGATACTTGCCGTATTAGATAAGCTTCCAATCACCTCTTTCCCTTCGAATGGCTAATTTAGATCTAGGGGCTTGAGCCATAGGACCCTTTAAATCGGAAATCCAAACCCTCTGCCTAGAATCTCATAGAAACCATTCGTCAAGAAAGTTCGAAGATCTATACATCTCTAATACATATCCCAAAATGTTTTTATGTTACAATATAAGTAGTAGGTTATAGATGCTAGTAATAGTAATAGTGTATACATGTTATTTATTTTATTTTTAATTGCATATAATTTATAACATTATTTACATGTTTCGGTAAAAATAATAACCGAAGTAAAAAGTAAAAAGTAAAAAGTAAAAAAAATAAAAAGTAAGAAAAGAATACTTAATAGTAGTAATTCTTCAAAGAAAGAATGAGAGAAATTTTGGTGTGAGTTTGAATGAGAAATGAGGGGTATTTATACTTGAAAAATTTAGGTAAAAAGAATAAAATAATTAAAATAAAAAGAAATATTTTAATTCTTAATGGGATTTTAAAATTAAAATATATTAAATGTTAGGTCATGGGATAATGCACAAAATAAAATAATAAAAGTAGTTTTTCCATTACAATTTTTAATTAAAAAGTAATTTATTTATTTATTTATTTATTTTTCATTTATTTTAAGGATTTTTTTTAATATAAATATACAAATTGATTTAATGATTTTCCAAGAATATTTTTCAATAATATTTTTTTTTATTTTTTTTATTTTTATTTTATTTAATTAATAAATACAAATTTTGCATAAAAATAATAAATAATTCGGTATTTTGTATTTTTAATAATAATTATGATTTTAATTATTAAACTATAGTTTTAGTAAGTTTGTAAATATTATTACATTTATATATAATTGGATTTATTATATAGTTAAATATATAATACATTAACTAAATAATAAAAGTGATACAAAGTTTATATACTTAGTTAAATTATGTCAAATTATATAAATTAATAATATATTATTTATTTAAGCGTGCATTTTTGACTAAAAATTACTATTCGGTCAATATTTAATTGTATATAACAACCCTTAATACATATAGTCAGACATATAACCCTAGGGTTAATTCAGTAATTTAGAAGTCGAAAAGTGAGGGTTGTTACAGCACCTCCCCGTTAATAAAAACTTCGTCCCGAAGTTTTAGGTAGACTTCTCGGATGCATCAGCGGTTGAGAAGAGATGGGGATATTTCTGTTTCATTTGGTCTTCACGTTCCCAGGTATACTCGGGGCCACGTCGTGAATTCCAACGGATCTTAACAATAGGTATGGTGCTTTGTTTTAAGCGTTTAGCAGATCGGTCCATGACTTCTACGGGTTCCTCTATGAAGTGCATTTTATCATCAATGCGAATGTCATCTAAAGGAATAACGAGAGTGTCATCAGCGAGACACTTTTTTAAGATTCGAGGCATGAAATACGTCGTGTACGCTACTAAGTTCAGCAGGTAATTCTAATCGATAAGCCACGGGTCCGATCCTTTCAGTAATTTTGAAGGGTCCAACAAAACGCGGACTTAGTTTGCTTCGTTTACCAAAACGAACGACGCCTTTCCAAGGGGATACTTTCAACATGACTTTGTCACCAATTTGGAATTCCAAATCTTTCCGACCTTTATTAGCATAGCTCTTCTGTCGGCTGCGGGCAGTTTCTATTCATTTCTTAATCTGAACTATCTTTTCGGTTGTCTCGTGTATGATTTCAGGTCCAGTTAACTGTCTGTCCTCTAATTCATCCCAGCACAGTGGGGATCTACATTTTCGTCCGTATAAGTCCTCAAAAGGTGCAGCCTTAATACTTAAGTGGTAACTATTATTGTAAGAGAATTCAACCAAAGGCAAATGTCTATCCCAGCCTTTGCCGAAGTCGATAACACAAGCGTGAAGCATATATTCCAATGTTTGAATGGTTCGTTCACTATGACCATCGGTTTGCGGATGATAAGCAGTACTCATGTCGAGTTGAGTTCCAAGAGCAGATTGTAAGGATTTCCAGAATCTGGAAGTGAATCTACTGTCGCGATCGGATATGATTGATATAGGAAATCCATGATGAGAGATAATTTATTTGATATACAGTTGTGATAATCTCTCCATCTTGTCGGTCTCCTTGATCGGTAAGAAATGAGCAGATTTAGTAAGACGATCTACTATGACCCATATAGTATCATTGCCACTAGAAGTCTTGGGCAATTTAGTAATAAAGTCCATAGCGATACATTCCCACTTCCACTACGGAATATCGGGTTGTGTCAACAGACCAGAAGGCTTTTGATGTTCAGCCTTGACTTTCAAACAAGTGAGACACTTACTAACATAAGTAGCAATGTCGGCTTTCATATTAGGCCACCAGTAGAATTCCTTCACATCATGGTACATCTTACTGGAACCCGGATGAATAGAATACCTAGGGCCTGTTTACTTTTTTTTATCATTAAGTCCTGTATGGATATGTATGGCAGAATGAATAATGACTAGATATATGCAGTAAGTAAATAGAGTAAATATTTGTTTACTTTTTGTGCTGAATGAATAGTCTGAATGATAGTAAATGACAATTTTAATCTCAGGATAGCTAAATTTTTCATTATATATAGAAGATGATCCCAAAATTATTAGTAAAAGTTAACTGATTGTAAGTTTGAACAATGCAAAAACTTGCACAAATATAAAATTAAACTGATAAACACAATGTATTTACCAATTATCAATCAATTTCGGTGCATCTACAACTTTTTTTGAATAACCAAATTAACAAATTTAACAATAAGGCTTTACAAATAATTAAACAAAAATACATTCTAAAATATCCATAGTTCATACTGAAGTCAAGGATCCTTCTTGACATCATCTTCCACCTCTTTCAATATACCTTTGCTCAGTTTTGAATCAATTTACGAAAGTCAAGGTTCAATAGAAAAGAACTCTCAAAACTAAAAAACTTGCAAGAAAAGAAATATACTTGTAACCCTACAATCGATTTGCTACTTGAACCTTTAATCCACTAAATATTAAAAAGTCCAACGACCCCAAATCATCCCATAAATCAACCCAATTGACGTATTCAATTTCAACCTATTATATATCTCATTAGTCAAAAACCCAAAAGACATCAATCATTTCTATTAAAAATCATGTTAACAGTATCAAAAATCGATTTAGTTGATGGTGTTCTTTAATGGGTACTTTTTATTTTGAAAGGTAATGGTATAACAAAAGAATTGTGAGAGAAAGATGAAAGAGAAGGTGAGATGGTGGGTTGGTGGTAGATGCAGGAGGAGGGGCAGTATTGGGAAGAGGTCAGCCAGATGGGGACAACAGCTAATTTTGGGGTGACCGATACAGCTATTCACTCACTTCAGTTCAAAAAATAAGCCCAAAGTAAACAACCTTTGTGGTGACCGAATAATCAGTCCATAGCAATAATCCCAATTAAGCCCCAAGTAAACAGGCCCCTAGTCTTATGCGCTTCATCCAAGACTAGTTCACGGAGATTACCGAAGCGAGGAACCCAAATTCTGTTGCCAAAGTACCGTGTACCATTAGCTTTCACTTGGAGCTGGTTCTCGAAACCGATAGGTCCTTCACCTTCGATAAGTGTTGGTTTAATAGCTTCCATTTGAGCTTCGCAGATTCGTGATATAAGATTTGATTTGATTTTCAGGTTTAAGGCACGAACACCTTTAACATCGTCTTTTCGACTGAGGGCATCGGTAACTACATTTGCCTTGCCAGGATGATATTCCATCTTACAGTCATAATCATTCAATAACTCGAGCCATCAGCTTTGCCTCATATTCTGCTGTTTTTGATCAAAGATGTGTCGAAGACTTTTATGGTCAGTGTACACCGTAAACTGGGTACCATATAGATAATGTCTCCATATCTTTAATGCAAATACCACGGCACCTAACTCAAGGTCGTGTGTGGTATAGTTCTCCTCGTGTTTCTTCAACTGTCTAGATGCGTAGGCAATAACCTTTTCACGTTGCATTAAAACACAACCAAAGCCTTGCTATGAGGCATCGCAGTAAACAACAAAATCGTCAGTACCTTCAGGTAAAGATAGAATAGGGGCTGTGGTCAACTTCTCTTTCAGAATCTTGAAAGCAGATTCCTGTTCTTCGGACCACTCAAACTTCTTCCCTTTTTGAGTTAGCTTCGTAAGAGGTTTGGCAATAAGGGAAAAATCCATTATGAATCTCCGTTAATAACTGGCAAGTCCCAAAAATTGACGAATATGCTTCGCAGTCTTTGGTATCTCCCAGTTCTGGATAGCGGTAATCTTAGCTGGATCGACATGTATTCCATTACTATCAACAACGTGTCCGAGGAATTGTACGATTTTGAGCCAAAACTCGCATTTAGAAAACTTAGCGTAGAGTTGTTCCTTTCGTAAGAGTTTAAGAATCACGCGCAGATGTTGCTCATGTTCCTTCTCACTCTTGGAGTAGATCAAAATGTCATTCAATGAAAACAATGACGAATTTATCGAGATAAGGTTTGCAGACACGGTTCATGAGATCCATGAAAATGGCAGGAGTATTGGTCAAACCAAAAGGCATGACATAGAATTCATAATGCCCATAACGAGTATGAAAAGCAGTCTTAGGAATATCAGATTCCTTGACTCTAAGTTGGTGATATCCGGACCTCAAATCAATCTTTGAATAAACAATTGACCCTTGAAGTTGGTCGAATAGATCATCAATACGTGGTAACGGATAACGGTTCTTGATAGTAAGCTTGTTAAGTTCGCGGTAATCAATGCACATCCTTAACGTACCATCCTTCTTTTTAACAAATAGAATAGGAGCTCCCCATGGGGACGAGCTTGGACGAATGAAACCTTTATCCAATAGTTCTTGGAGCTGGTTGGAAAGTTCCTTCATTTCGGAAGGTGCTAAACGGTATGGTGCTTTAGCAATAGGAGCAGCACCGGGAGCTAAATCAATTTGAAATTCAACTTGTCGAGGAGGTGGAAGACCAGGAAGATCTTCGGGAAACACATCGGGAAAGTCTTTAACCACTGGTACATCTTCAATACACTTCTCTTTCTATTCGATCATCTTAACGTGGGCTAGAATAGCTGGATAACCTTTCATAAGGTGTTTGCGGGTTTTAATACAGGAGATAATATTGATATTGGAACCACTCTTTTCACCTTGGATGATAAGAGTCTCTCCATTTCCCAATGGAACATGAATGGTTTTATCATAACACATGATGGCAGCTCTCAGTGGACGTAACCAGTCCATTCCAACTACGAGGGCAAAACTTCCGAGCTCGACCGGCAAAAGGTCTATCTTAAATTCTTTATCGGCTAAGATTAGGTTGCAGTTTTTATAGATCTTATCGACTTTCATGATCTTTCCATTGGCTACTTCTACTAATCGTTTAGTTTCTAAGGGTTAAGGCTTTTCAGTGAATAAAGTGCAAAATTCACTAGACACGTAACTTCTGTCTGCTTGAAAAGAGTCATTTTGTTCGCTTGATGAAAATTAGACATCCTAACATTAGGAAAGAGACTTTGATTAGCATTTTATGCCAAGATTATCAAAGCAAGGTTGGTAATCCTAAGTGCTTTAAGTCTAAGGCGGGAAAGGTTATAGTTTCCTAGATTGCTAAGGCACCCTAGCTAACACATAAGGCACACACAATAATGCAATCCTGGTTCTCTATAACAGCCTAGTTATGCTCTGATACCAATCTGTAACGTCCTCCTAATAGGGTCTAGAAGGAACGTTACTAATATCAAAACATACCAACATATTATAATAAACGAGAACAATACTAAATGATGAATTTAACTTTAATGAGTACGCAGCGGAAAATGAATTGTCGTTACAATGACAGGAATAACAATATCGTAAATGTTCACATGCAAAAGTAATAAATGCGATATCTCTTGATCCTATGTCCAAGTAGCATCACATAAGCAGTAAGTATAAGAGCTTGAATCAAACAGCACCTGAGACAAAACATGCTAAAGTGTCAACCAAAAAGGTTGAGTGAAGTTCATAGGTTTAACAAAAAGTTTGTCGTTGTTTTAGACCACAAGATTTAGTTTTTAAAGTTGATCACCCATAGGATCAAAAAGTTATGCCAATGCGTGATATTTAGACTAAACGTTCAAGTTTGCCCAATGACAAGTTGTGTCTATCCTTATCAGTTTAATTTCATTATTAAGTAATACAATGACTTGGTCAAATGTATCGGGGACGTTACTCCCGATAGGCCTACCCCCAATAATTAAGCATGCCGCACCAATTAAAAATATCACTGTAGGGACTTAGTCGGACATAGCCGGGTATAGCATAGTTTAACAGTTTGGTACTTGTGTCTAAAGTGTTAAAAGTAAAAACAGCATGTGTCTCACCCCAAGTAAAAGTAAGTAAGTTTGCTAGCAATTAAAGAGGGGCTATGAATTCACCTTAGTAAGTAGAGAGAGAGTTATTCCTCATAATAAAGAGTTGAACGAGTGAGCAGAAAAGTCAACCTATTGACATTTAAGAGTAGTTAAGTGTTTTGGCCATGTTTAAGTTTAAGTATGTGTTTAAGTATAGTTTGTTTTACTAAGTTTCTATTCCTAGTAAGTTACTATTTTTATAAAGTTTCCATTTTTAGAAAGTTTCTTATTTTACTAAGTTTCTATGACTACAGAGTTTCTACTTTTATCAGTGTTTTCCATTTTAGGATACTTGCCGTATTAGATAAGCTTCCAATCACCCCTCTCCCTTCGAATGGCTAATTTAGATCTAGGGGCTTGAGCCATAGGACCCTTTAAATCGGAAATCCAAACCCTCTGCCTAGAATCTCATAGAAACCATTCGTCAAGAAAGTTCGAAGATCTATACATCTCTAATACATATCCCAAAATTTTTTTATGTTACAATATAAGTAGTAGGTTATAGATGCTAGTAATAGTAATAGTGTATACATGTTATTTATTTTATTTTTAATTACATATAATTTATAACATTATTTACATGTTTCGGTAAAAATAATAACCGAAGTAAAAAGTAAAAAGTAAAAAGTAAAAAGTAAAAAGTAAAAAAATAAAAAATAAGAAAAGAATACTTATTAGTAGTAATTCTTCAAAAAGAGAATGAGAGAAATTTTGGTGTGAGTTTGAATGAGAAATGAGGGGTATTTATACTTGAAAAAATTAGGTAAAAAGAATAAAATAATTAAAATAAAAAGAAATATTTTAATTCTTAATGGGATTTTAAAATTAAAAAATATTAAATGTTAGGTCATGGGATAATGCACAAAATAAAATAATAAAAGTAGTTTTTCCATTACAATTTTTAATTAAAAAGTAATTTATTTATTTATTTATTTATTTATTTATTTATTTTTCATTTATTTTAAGGATTTTTTTTATATAAATAAACAAATTGATTTAATGATTTTCCAAGAATATTTGTCAATAATATTTTTTTTTTATTTTTTTTATTTTTTTTATTTAATTAATAAATACAAATTTTGCATAAAAATAATAAATAATTCGGTATTTTGTATTTTTAATAATAATTATGATTTTAATTATTAAACTATAGTTTTAGTAAGTTTGTAAATATTATTACATTTATATATAATTGGATTTATTATATAGTTAAATATATAATACATTAACTAAATAATAAAAGTGATACAAAGTTTATATACTTAGTTAAATTATGTGAAATTATATAAATTTATAATATATTATTTATTTAAGCGTACATTGTTGACTAAAAATTACTATTCGGTCAATATTTAATTGTATATAACAACCCTTAATACATATAGTCAGACATATAACCCTAGGGTTAATTCAGTAATTTAGAAGTCGAAAAGTGAGGGTTGTTACATTACGACCCCACCATTGGCGTATAAAACAACCAACAGATCACACAACATGAAGGCTGGCCAAAAACTACACACGCCTTAGTGAATTCGCAACCACACGCGGCCCACTACCTCCACCGTACAACAATCGGGATTGGCCGAACTACACGCGCCCCAGTGAATCCGAACTACACGAGAATCACTATCCCAAAAGAATGACCGCATCCACACGTGTCATTGTGAATCCGAACTACACGAGACTCACTTCCTCAATATAATGACCGCATCCACACGAGTCATTGTGAATCCGAACTACACGAGACTCACTTCCACAATATAATGACCGCATCCACACGAGTCATTGTGAATCCGAACTACACGCGATCCACTTTCCAAATCTCAATACCGGAATGGTACTCCCATTCCCCATCGGTACTCGCATTTCCCGATAACGTTATACCATACCGATATAACACTACTCCCATGATGAAGTCAGCGGACCACGTCGACGGTCATGCTTCACCAATCACACGCACTTTTGGCCTCATACAACGAGTCGTGTAACATCGTGCTCTGCTACACTATAGTGAATCCTAACGGGTACCACTAACCTTCCACACCAAACAAATATCTATTAGTGTTACTTAATCACCGCGTAATCACTAATTCCCCGGGTGATGACTTAAACACCGCGACTAACTCACCCACATGACAATGTGGTGTCTTAAACACCGCGACAATACCACATGTCAATCAAACTAATGAGTGGTGTCTTAAACACCGCGACAATACCACTCGTTACGCACACGCGAACATCGCTAACATAATCGAGCAACAACACAACAATTCTCTAAAAGAGTATCCGACACACACATCCCTTAACCGAGGGATTTCACCTTGTTCGTCAAACACGTCCGTTATCTCTCAACGAGATTACCACATTATCACCTCGATGATAATTTACATCCAAAACCATAAGTACAATTTAACCGAAATTGCACTCTACCATAAATCAACCTAAACTAGGTCCCGACACAAATTTCGGATCTACCATAAGCATTGTCCAAACTCTCACACTAAAGCCTCCTCGTGCGGGAGTGTAACTCCCCCACTTGGAACTACGTTCCATAACCGCATCTTGTACAACCGTACAATGCTACCAAAGGTAGACTTTACTAACAATTGGGTTCACACGACCCATCACCACATCTTGCTCCAACCTCGAGCATACGAAGGGTTTTAACCAACCCCTAAACACTTCGAACGAAGATTTCACCACTATTTGTACAAACTTTAATCTCGCAATCTTCCAATTGCTATAGTTTGTCAATTTTGACCTAGTCACCCATGTACATAAGGGTTTCTCTCTGGTACCCTAAGTACAATGTAACCGCAACACCATCGGAGTCGAACACCACGCTAGTAGGCATCAAAGAGGTACCTAACATCGCGTCGCGTATGAAAGCATTTCATATGCCCGAGAGACGTATTAAATCAATGTGGCTAATATGTTATGATCCAAGTCGGGTCATACCCAATAACAAGCTTACCAACACCTTATAAGTATTTAATCTTAACGATTGGGTCGTTAAATAAATACGCGACACTTGAACTTTAGAAAATCGGTTTTCTGAAATATTTTCACTTGAGATAAATTATTTGGATAATTTATATATAATGAGGAATTGATTATCTATAAGTTTAAATAATCATATTATGTTGTAATTTGTAAAATGGTTTACAAAATCACAAGTAACCAAATAAATACATAATGTATTTATTAAGTTTATAAAATAAACAAAAGGTTAAATTTTTTATAATCTAAGCATGGTGCTGATTTTGGGACTCCAAGAATGAGTCACCCATGCTTGCATGGTTACTTGTAGCAACATATTCTTTAAGGGCATGCTAGGACTCACTTTGACCAAGATTTGCACAAGTCTTTAAGTCTTTTGTTTCCCTTGTCTCAAACTCTCTCACATGCACTTCCAATTCAAGTGAAAACAAGAAAAAAACTGCATTGGTGCAGCTACTTCTGCCGTGGGGTTTGAAGACCCAAAACAAGTTCTTCAAACTTATTTTTCAAGTGATTTTCAAGTGTTATTCAAACCCTAACCAAAGGCTAGGTGTTGGTGCATAGTTTGGGGTATTTCTCCTTGAGGTTTCATGCTTTTGAAACTATATTCATCATCATTCATTTGGGTTGCTGCTGTCCAGAAATTAGTGAGCAAAGAAAGGGGTTTGTAGCTTTGTTAACAAGGTTGTTAAGGTTCCAAAGTCTAGCTAACTTAAAGGGTGTTGTTGGAGGATCAAAAGCTTGGGTTTTTCACACTTGTTCATCATCTTCATCATCACTTATTGACCTCCTTACTAGGAGAAGGTATAATCTCTAAACTACTTCTATTTTGCAAGCATATTTCATGACTTGATGTCCAATTGGAATTCAAATTAATTGGTCAAATATATACACATGTTTTCTTAATAAAACATGCTTCCGCTTGCTATAAATCTTACTAAATTGGTTTAGTGATTATGTTAACATTAAGAACTTGTTGTTATATTGAATTCCAACAATGGTATCTAGAGCCGAAGTTGTTGAAATATGCTTCAAGATGTTGTTTAAACCCACTATATTTGCAATTTATCAACATGCATGAAAGTAAATTGCAAAAAAATTCATGGATTTGGGTGGGTAGGAGTTATAGGCCGAAATGTTTAGGGTACCAAAATGGGTTTTGGGCTCTTGCAATTTGGTCATATTTGGTTGCATGTTCATGTTCACAATCATAGCCTTGACCTTGTGTTTGGTTGGATGTTTGAATGATTTATATTTATTCATTTGGTATGTAATATTAATTCATTCATTTGGTTTGTAAAATTGTAATATTTTGTAATTTGTTATGTAATTTATTTTATATTTGGTATGTAAAATAGATTAGGTTGTATTTCATTTTCTAGATAAAAATGTATTAGGATACATATTTTGTAAAAATGAAGAACAAGATCATGAAGACTTGAAGAACACAAGGAACATTTGGATGCAAGGTTAAGTGGGAGATTGGAAATCTCTTGCTTTGTGTTAAAACCCCTTAACCGGTGGCATTTGTTTTCGGCTAAACAAATGTCCACCAAAATGGCTAGATTGTGAACACACTTATTTTGCATGTGTGGTTGTTTGTATGATTATTGTTTTATATGTTTGGTTGATACAATTAATCACAAGATAACAACAAACAAAACGACAATTTAATTGGTTAAATTAGACGTTCTAAGTACATGCAAAACGGCAATTTAAATGGTTAAATTAAAAGCAACCTAAAACCTTAATAAATGGTTATTAAGAACAAGAAAAGAATAACGTATATAAAATGGTTTATATCAAGTAATTGGCTCAATTACAAGACAAGAAATTGGTTTTTCAAAAGTACCATACACTAAATGCATGTTGGTGTATGGCATAAATGTTTTCTCAAACTAGAATTAAACGAAAACTCAAAATCCCTTTTACAAACAAGGTAAACAAGTTAACCGCCATCCTTTTGTGGAAACACTTAGACGTATTAGGAAACTCTTGATGGGATAAAGGTCACCTAACCATCATGAGCGAACTAATATGAATAAGGTACACTTCACATACATGTGGGATAAAGGTCACCTAACCACTTGTATATTAAGTCTACATGTTTACACAAGTAGGACGACTTGATTTGGGAATCATGAACTTAGGGTCACCGAAGCATGATGAACAAATAGGCGTTGATGGGATTAATATGCCATGCAAAAGGATTGCATGATCCCATAACTTAGAAGTTGCAAAAGGATTGCAATTGTCATATAATGACTACCTAGCTAAATCAAATAACGGGATAAAGGTCACCTAACCGAAATTTGGTTTACCGTTGGATTCTAAAATTTAATATATCAATTGGATTAAAAGGGTATTGAATGTTAAATCAAAATCGATACTTAAACAAACTTTGTTAAATTTTGTAGATGGCCGCCAATAACAACAACAACATTCCTAACGCACCACTTAACCTAAACCACCTATCATTAAGGTCTCTCTTAGAGAAAGACAAACTCAACCATACAAACTTTATGGATTGGTTCCGCAATCTTCGGATTGTCCTCAAACAAGAGGATAAAATGTATGTGCTTGAGGACCCCATTCCCGATCAACCGGATGAGAATGATGTGGAGGCAATGGCCTCTTACGATAAGTATTGCCACGACTCCCTTCAAGTCTCATGCTTAATGCTTGGGACTATGATACCCGAACTCCAAAAGGATTTCGAGCACCATAGTGCATACGACATGATAACGCAATTGAAGGAGATGTTCCTCCAACAAGCGCGTGTTGAGCGCTTCGAAACGGTTCGGGCGCTACATGCTTGTCGTATGGACGATACCCAATCGGTTTCATCTTATGTACTTAAGATGAAAAGCCTTATCGATCGTGCTAACCGTCTTAACCTAAACATATCAAATGAGTTAGCCACCGATCTTATCCTTAACTCCCTATCAAAAAGGTTTGATCAATTTGTAATTAACTACAATATGAATGGGATGGATAAGAGCATAGGTGAGCTTCACGGTATGCTTAGAACGGCGGAAACTAGCATGGGTAAAAGGGCTTTACCCGTGTTAGCAATCGATCAAAGTGGGTCCAAAGGTAAAACCTCTAAGCCAAAAGTGGCTAAGAGAAAAGGACCCGCCCATCAAGGCAAAGGGAAGGGGAAGATGGTTACCCCAACCATCAAGAAGGCTAAAAAGCAAAAGGTAGCCGAGAAGGCAAACCCCAAGGAAGACCCATGTTTCGGTTGCGGTGAGATAGGTCATTGGAAACGAAACTGTCCGGTTTACCTTAAGGAGTTGAAGGACAAGAGGGATGCAGGGCAAACCTCAGGTAATATATATATGGTATATATGGAGCTTAGTATTACTTCTTCTAATACATGGGTATTAGACACGGGATGTGGAACTCATATTTGCAATTCTTTGCAGGGGTTCAAAAGAAGTAACAAGCAAACGGGAACATCAAGTCTCTTCATGGGGAATGGAGCTAAAGTGCAAGTGAAAGCTCAAGGAGACTTTGTGTTAAAACTTCCAAGTGGCTTGGAACTTATTTTGAATGATGTTTTGTATGCACCCGACTTATGTCGAAACATTATTTCTATTTCCCGTTTGAAACAATGTGGTTTTAATCCTAATTTTGTTAATGATGATATCCACTTTTATTTAGATAATGTATTCTATTTCAAGGCTTCACCTTCAAATGGAATTTATGAATTGGTTCACGATGACACATTATCTAGTAGCTCAATGTACCATACAAGCACCAAGAAACTCAAAAGGGATTTGAGTGATTCCTACTTATGGCATTGTCGCCTTGGTCACATAAACAAGAACCGAATTCATACACTTCAAAAGAATGGACTTTTGAAATCAAATGAAATGGATTCGTTTGATGTATGTGAATCTTGTTTACAAGGCAAGATGACTAAAGCACCTTTCAAAGGGACTTATGAAAGGGCTAAAGATTTATTGGGTTTAATACATTCGGATGTATGTGGACCTTTTAAACCCATGACTAGGAATGGTGAAAGATACTTTGTTACTTTCATTGATGACTTTAGTCGTTTCGGATATGTCTACTTATTAAGACACAAGGACGAAACGTTTGAAGCATTCAAAGAATATCAAAACGAAGTACAAAATCAACTCAATAGGACAATTAAGGTACTTCGTACCGATAGAGGAGGTGAATACCTAAGCGATGCTTTCCAAGATCATCTTAGGAGTTGTGGGATTATCTCACAACTTACTCCACCCGGAACACCCCAACTTAATGGAGTTTCCGAAAGGAGGAACCGAACCCTAATGGATATGGTTCGATCTATGATGGCAAGAAGCTCGTTGCCTCTATCATTTTGGGGTTATTGTCTAAGCTCCGCGGCTCGTATTTTAAATATGGCCCCAACCAAGAAAGTGGAACGAACTCCTCACGAGATGTGGTTTGGTAAACCTCCATCTCTATCATACTTAAAGGTATGGGGATGTGAAGCTTATCCTAAGCGTTACGTCCCTAATAAGTTGAATGCTCGATCCACGAAGTGTATCTTCATAGGATATCCCAAGGATGATATGGGATACTATTTCTATGATCCATCCGAGCAGAATGTATTTGTTGCTCGGAAGGCGGAATTCCTTGAAACTAAGTTCCTAATGGAAGGAAATAGTGAAAGGAAAATAGATCTTGTAGAGGTACAAGATCAAGTTGATGATACACAAATGGTTGACACTAGCACTCAACATGAAAATGTTGATAGTGATCAAATGGATGATCAAAGTACACAAGACATTCGTAGATCTGGTAGGATTAGCAATCCTCCTGAGAGATATGGGTTTCTCATAGATGGTTGTTATACGGTTGATTTGGATGAACCGACAAACTACCAAGATGCTTTATCAAGGATTGATAAAGATAAATGGCAGGATGCCATGGACGCCGAGATGCAATCCATGTATGAAAACCAAGTGTGGGAACTTGTTGAGCAACCTCCTAGCTCTAAGCTAGTTGATTGCAAATGGCTTTTCAAGAAGAAAACCGACATACATGGAAACTTGGATACATATAAAGCTAGACTTGTAGCAAAAGGTTTCACTCAAACTCAAGGGGTTGATTATGATGAAACTTTCTCGCCAGTGGCAATGCTAAAGTCTATCAGGATATTATTTGCCATTGCTGCTCACTACGACTATGAAATATGGCAAATGGATGTCAAAACCGCTTTCCTGAATGGATATCTTATGGAAGATGTCTATATGGTCCAGCCTGAAGGTTTTGTTGATCCAAAATATCCTAAAAGGGTATGCAAGTTAAAGAAGTCAATCTACGGATTGAAACAAGCATCTAGAATGTGGAATCATCGTTTTAATGAGGAAGCCGAGAAATTTGGCTTCATTAAAAATGGTGATGAAGCTTGTGTATATAAGAAAGCTAGTGGGAGCACTATCATATTCCTTGTACTATATGTGGATGATATATTATTATTTGGGAATGATATTACCACAATGCAAGGAGTCAAAACTTGGCTAAAGAGTTGCTTCTCCATTAAGGATCTTGGAGATGCACAATACATATTGGGGATAGGGATCTATAGGAATAGATCCAAGAGATTGATAGGTTTAAGTCAAAGTACATACATTGATAAAATCTTGAAAAGGTTCAAGATGGAAAACTCTAAGAAAGGTTTGGTACCTATTCAAAGAGGAACCAGTCTCAGTTCATCTCAGTGTCCCACCACGAAAGATGAACAAGAGAAAATGAAGAAAGTCCCATACGCATCTGCTGTTGGGTCTATCATGTATGCAATGATATGTACTAGACCGGATGTGTCATGCGCTCTAAGCTTGACAAGTAGATACCAGAATAACCCAGGAAACAGTCATTGGATTGCTGTTAAAAGTATATTGAAATACCTTAGGAGGACTAAGGATATGTTTCTAATATATGGGTCTGGTGAGGAGGAACTCATTGTAAAAGGTTACGTGGATGCGAGTTTCCAAACTGATCGAGATGACTCTCGATCACAATCCGGTTATGTCTTCATGTTAAATGGTGGTGCGGTGTCTTGGAAGAGTTCGAAACAGGAGGTTGTTGCGTTATCCACTACAGAGTCGGAGTACATTGCCGCCTCACTGGCAGCTCAGGAGGCTGCATGGATGAAGAAATTCATCGACGACTTAGGAGTGGTCCCTTCCATTCAGGACCCTCTTGAGATCTTTTGTGACAACGAGGGTGCGATTGCTCAAATCAAGGAACCTCGTGCTCATCAAAAGACTCGTCACATTGAGCGGAGATTCAACTACATCAGGGATGAGGTTGAAAAGGGAAAGATATGTATTCACAAAGTTCACACAGATCAAAATGTTGCGGATCCACTCACGAAGCTTTTACATGGACCAAAACATGAGGGACATGTTTGTGCGTTAGGGCTTCGATATTCTAGTGATTGGAATTGATCTATTTTATGTATTGTACCGGAACGAAATTATTCAAACTCATTAATATAACTATGGTGTTAATTTATTTGAGTTATGTTCCTATTTTGCATATTTCATCCATGAATAAGCAACTATTCTAAATTTCCGTAGTCGATCACATTTGTGGGAACAAGTGTGAGGTTTAGACTATTATGAACTCGGATTGGTATACATTCATAGGTTGAATGTGGGGCAAGGTTGCAACCAAGGTTCATAGATATTTGTGGGAAACAAATATTGGAAGACCCGCTCTCAAGAATTACTGTATAGAGCCTATGTGGTTGATCACATGTAATCTTGAGTAAAGGCGAATATCATTGTATCCTCTGACCTGAGATACATATTAGGTTCGGATATTCACCAAGTACTGTGCCTTGATTCTTTCCTTCGCTATTCTGAAACATGGTAGTACATAAGGAAGAACTCAGGTATATTACAAAGTGTATATCTAGGACGTATGTAGTCAAGATGGAATTTGTCCCTCTTATTCGTTGAGAGTCAGATGTCTAAGGCCTGAAAAGTTAAATCTATAAGAGAGTGATCACTCTGTATCTCTTGGATTTAACATGACATCTAGGACGAAAGGAAATAATGAAAGATTCACCTATTCATGTTCGAGACGGGAACTCGAAAGGGATGATGTTATTGAATGGCATAAAGTCATAACATATTGGGGGTGATGGACGGTCGTTAGGTGGTATCCGTCACTTGCATTAATTTCTTACGTTTCTCGTGCAAGTGGGAGATTGAAAGCATTTCATATGCCCGAGAGACGTATTAAATCAATGTGGCTAATATGTTATGATCCAAGTCGGGTCATACCCAATAACAAGCTTACCAACACCTTATAAGTATTTAATCTTAACGATTGGGTCGTTAAATAAATACGCGACACTTGAACTTTAGAAAATCGGTTTTCTGAAATATTTTCACTTGAGATAAATTATTTGGATAATTTATATATAATGAGGAATTGATTATCTATAAGTTTAAATAATCATATTATGTTGTAATTTGTAAAATGGTTTACAAAATCACAAGTAACCAAATAAATACATAATGTATTTATTAAGTTTATAAAATAAACAAAAGGTTAAATTTTTTATAATCTAAGCATGGTGCTGATTTTGGGACTCCAAGAATGAGTCACCCATGCTTGCATGGTTACTTGTAGCAACATATTCTTTAAGGGCATGCTAGGACTCACTTTGACCAAGATTTGCACAAGTCTTTAAGTCTTTTGTTTCCCTTGTCTCAAACTCTCTCACATGCACTTCCAATTCAAGTGAAAACAAGAAAAAAACTGCATTGGTGCAGCTACTTCTGCCGTGGGGTTTGAAGACCCAAAACAAGTTCTTCAAACTTATTTTTCAAGTGATTTTCAAGTGTTATTCAAACCCTAACCAAAGGCTAGGTGTTGGTGCATAGTTTGGGGTATTTCTCCTTGAGGTTTCATGCTTTTGAAACTATATTCATCATCATTCATTTGGGTTGCTGCTGTCCAGAAATTAGTGAGCAAAGAAAGGGGTTTGTAGCTTTGTTAACAAGGTTGTTAAGGTTCCAAAGTCTAGCTAACTTAAAGGGTGTTGTTGGAGGATCAAAAGCTTGGGTTTTTCACACTTGTTCATCATCTTCATCATCACTTATTGACCTCCTTACTAGGAGAAGGTATAATCTCTAAACTACTTCTATTTTGCAAGCATATTTCATGACTTGATGTCCAATTGGAATTCAAATTAATTGGTCAAATATATACACATGTTTTCTTAATAAAACATGCTTCCGCTTGCTATAAATCTTACTAAATTGGTTTAGTGATTATGTTAACATTAAGAACTTGTTGTTATATTGAATTCCAACAGCGTAGACTCCTTCACCAATCCTACATCGAGATTCAAAACACTAGATCTCAAGGGTTTCATTCACCCGAGGGACCTTACGGTTCATTAATTTCAACACGAGATCGAACATGCTCTAATGTCCGAACACCAAAGCCCATGCCCATGGCTTGGTATAAACATTTCCCAACACTAAGGAATGCTTGGTTGCACCAAGTCTTACGCCCTTCGCCCATCAATCAAAACGTCACTGTAGGGTAATTCCATTAGGAACGTCACACCTAACAATACATGCACATCACAATGCATCTAATAAAATCGAACTCAACGGCACATAAACAAATAATCAAAGGACATATTTATTAAAACGAAACGTACCTTAACGTCTCCTTGCCGCACCCGTCCCCGATAACTCGGGACATTCCGACTTACGATGTCCTTCTTCTTGGCAATGGAAGCACACCATGCCATCACCCTTTGGCACCGAACATTCCCAAGACTTGTGACCCCTCACGCCACAATTTTAACATCTAGACGCACTAGAATCGGATATACCCGTCCGTGTACCACCCATGCTCACACTCGGACCCTTAGTCCTCTTACTTGGAGCACCATACGAAACAACCCTTCTCTCACTTGAAGGTTCACCCATCTTCGATCGTGAATACGACTCGAAACCTCTAGCCACGGTGAATAATTCCGCAAACGATTTTGCGTAACCCCGGTTAATCTTATTCTTCAAGTCATCATTCAAGGTTCGATAGAAATCCTCCATCAACAAACGATCATTCCCTAAATACTCCGGGCAGAAACGAGCCTTTGCCATAAAGGTCGTCTTGAGAGTATTCAAATCCATAGAACCCTGTTGCAAATTTCGCAACTCATTACACAATTCCGACAAGTCGGCCGAAGTTCGGAACTCCTCGAAGAATTCCTTCTTAAACTCGTCCCATGATAACGCCATAAACGGTTCACCACCGACAAGATCAATCTTACCATCCAATCAATCTTTCGCCCTACCCCGCAACAAACTAGTAGCGAGTCTTGTCTTTTTCTCTGGAGGGCATTCAATAGTGCGAAAACACCCTTCGACATCCGAGATCCATGTTGTGCTAACCAAAGGATCCAGTTTCCCGTCATACATCGGAGGTTTAGTCCTCATGAAGCTCTTAAGACAATGCTTCATTTCACCACTATCCTAAATTCAGAATACCTCTTATCCATTTCTTCTCGAAACGCACTCATTTGCTCCGCAACGACGGCCGCAACTCTAGTGTTAAACTCATCGTTATTCATCTCGATCTCGTTTCATGTCGTCATTCTAAAGAATGCAAAACTATTAGTCCACAATCGTATAAAACAACACGCACAACACCGCCCCATCTTACTAAACACTCGTCGTACATCACTTGTTAGACACGATTTGCACCCGTAATAAGGTTTGCAAGTCCTTATTACGCACACACACCGTATCAACTTGTTAGTACAACGACCGCCTCACTCGATGATATAACCAACACAACGAAAGTTCTACTCGATATAAACACATGCAAGGAAATAGCATCACAACACGAGCCAAAAATCCTAGTTAGTCCACCTACAAACAAGTCACTAACTATAACCCGTTCCCCTACAAGTCCCGCAACAAATAAGCACACACAAAAGTCTAAGTCTAGGCACCTATCTCAAGTCGCCAAAATCCCTTAGACCATGCTCTGATACCACTTGAAACAACCCAACCCGTATTTAAACCGGCCCGTAAATTTTTTTTTTCTTTAATACATTAATATTTAGGTCCTAATTATGTTTCCAAAACATCCTTAACACAAATAATAAGTTCAATAAACTTTTAAAACATTTAATACATAGTTTAAATATCCGAACGGGCAAACACGACCCGACTATTTTAATATCCAACAAAACCGAGCATGGCGATTGGGGATACGCTACCCAATGCTAATAATTCCGAAAGCACATCTTCTAAAGCAAACTACGTGAGTCCACTAGTCCCCATGCTTACCCGAGCCACCGCCTCCATGCAAATCTATAAAAATGTAAACAACGAGAGGGTAAGCTAACGCTTAGTGAGTGAGAATATACTACATACATATATATGCATAAAATGGACACGCCACACAAGTAATCAAATAACGCATACTGGAGCATCCAAGCATAAAGGCAAGCTAATCTAAGCATACCGTGCGATCACTAAGCAACAAACTAACAACATCAACAGTAAAGTAAATTCACCAACGACGATGTGAACAACACCAAAGCTACACCCGGAGGGTTAGCTACATCAAAACAATACAACCATATACATATACAATATATAAACGACCAAGGTTAACCCCTTAACCCAATACCAAAACCGATTACCAATTACCAAAATGAAGATTGGCCGAACTACACGAGTCTTAGTAAATCCGCATCCAAACGAGACTACTATCTTCAATACCACAACAACTTCGAGGTTGGCCGAACTACACGAGCCTTAGTGAATCCACATCCACACGAGACTACTATCTTCAATACCTCAACAACATCGAGGTTGGCCGAACTACACGAGCCTTAGTGAATCCGAAACCACACGAGATCACTACCTCAATAAGATGACCGAACTACACGCGTCATCGTGAATCCGAACTACACGAGACTCACTTCCAATAAGATGACCAAACTACACGTGTCATCGTAAATCCGCAACCGCACGTGATCCACTTCTCCAATCACAACTCAATACCAACCCTTTGCCATTGGGGTTGTATAATTCACATCACAAGCATATGTGATAACGTACACACAAAGTGTGCACCTCGCCAAAGGTTGTAGTGACCCGAATTTTTCCATGTTTATATATATTAATTGAGATTGATATTTACATGATTAAATGTTTCCAACATGTTAAGCAATCAAACTTGTTAAGACTTGATTAATTGAAATATGTTTCATATAGACAATTGACCACCAAAGTTGACCGGTGATTCACGAACGTTAAAACTTGTAAAAACTATATGATGACATATACATGGATATATATATAGTTAACATGATACTATGATAAGTAAACATATCATTAAGTATATTAACAATGAACTACATATGTAAAAACAAGACTACTAACTTAATGATTTTTAAACGAGACATATATGTAACGATTATCGTTGTAAAGACATTTAATGTATATATATCATATTAAGAGATATTCATACATGATAATATCATGATAATATAATAATTTAAAATCTCATTTGATATTATAAACATTGGGTTAACAACATTTAACAAGATCGTTAACCTAAAGGTTTCAAAACAACACTTACATGTAACGACTAACGATGACTTAACGACTCAGTTAAAATGTATATGAAATGTCCCGTTCTTATTGATTAAAAACGTTCCATATTAATTGATTTCGTTGCGAGGTTTTGACCTCTATATGAGTCGTTTTTCAAAGACTGCATTCATTTTAAAACAAACCATAACCTTTATTTCATCAATAAAGGTTTAAAAAGCTTTACGTAGATTATCAAATAATGATAATCTAAAATATCCTGTTTACACACGACCATTACATAATGGTTTACAATACAAATATGTTACAACAAAATAAGTTTCTTGAATGCAGTTTTTACACAATATCATACAAGCATGGACTCCAAATCTTGTCCTTATTTTAGTATGCAACAGCGGAAGCTCTTAATAATCACCTGAGAATAAACATGCTTAAAACGTCAACAAAAATGTTGGTGAGTTATAGGTTTAACCTATATATATCAAATCATAATAATAGACCCCAAGATTTCATATTTCAATACACATCCCATACATAGAGATAAAAGTCATTCATATGGTGAACACCTGGTAACCGACATTAACAAGATGCATATATAAGAATATCCCCATCATTCCGGGACACCCTTCGGATATGATATAAATTTCGAAGTACTAAAGCATCCGGTACTTTGGATGGGGTTTGTTAGGCCCAATAGATCTATCTTTAGGATTCGCGTCAATTAGGGTGTCTGTTCCCTAATTCTTAGATTACCAGACTTAATAAAAAGGGGCATATTCAATTTCGATAATTCAACCATAGAATGTAGTTTCACGTACTTGTGTCTATTTTGTAAATCATTTATAAAACCTGCATGTATTCTCATCCCAAAAATATTAGATTTTAAAAGTAGGACTATAACTCACTTTCACAGATTTTTACTTCGTCGGGAAGTAAGACTTGGCCACTGGTTGATTCACGAATCTATAACAATATATACATATATATCAAAGTATGTTCAAAATATATTTACAACACTTTTAATATATTTTGATGTTTTAAGTTTATTAAGTCAGCTGTCCTCGTTAGTAACCTATAACTAGTTATCCACAGTTAGATGTACAGAAATAAATCGATAAATATTATCTTGAATCAATCCACGACCCAGTGTATACGTATCTCAGTATTGATCACAACTCAAACTATATATATTTTGGAATCAACCTCAACCCTGTATAGCTAACTCCAACATTCACATATAGAGTGTCTATGGTTGTTCCGAAATATATATAGATGTGTCGACATGATAGGTCGAAACATTGTATACGTGTCTATGGTATCTCAAGATTACATAATATACAATACAAGTTGATTAAGTTATGGTTGGAATAGATTTGTTACCAATTTTCACGTAGCTAAAATGAGAAAAAATTATCCAATCTTGTTTTACCCATAACTTCTTCATTTTAAATCCGTTTTGAGTGAATCAAATTGCTATGGTTTCATATTGAACTCTATTTTATGAATCTAAACAGAAAAAGTATAGGTTTATAGTCGGAAAAATAAGTTATAAGCCTTTTTTGTAAAGGTAGTCATTTCAGTCGAAAGAACGACGTCTAGATGACCATTTTAGAAAACATACTTCCACTTTGAGTTTAACCATAATTTTTGGATATAGTTTCATGTTCATAATAAAAATCATTTTCTCAGAATAAAAACTTTTAAATCAAATTTTATAATAGTTTTTAATTAACTAACCCAAAACAGCCCGCGGTGTTACTACGACGGCGTAAATCCGGTTTTACGGTGTTTTTCGTGTTTCCAGGTTTTAAATCATTAAGTTAGCATATCATATAGATATAGAACATGTGTTTAGTTGATTTTAAAAGTCAAGTTATAAGGATTAACTTTTGTTTGCGAACAAGTTTAGAATTAACTAAACTATGTTCTAGTGATTACAAGTTTAAACCTTCGAATAAGATAGCTTTATATGTATGAATCGAATGATGTTATGAACATCATTACTACCTTAAGTTCCTTGGATAAACCTACTGGAAAAGAGAAAAATGGATCTAGCTTCAACGGATCCTTGGATGGCTCGAAGTTCTTGAAGCAGAATCATGACACGAAAACAAGTTCAAGTAAGATCATCACTTGAAATAAGATTGTTATAGTTATAGAAATTGAACCAAAGTTTGAATATGATTATTACCTTGTATTAGAATGATAACCTACTGTAAGAAACAAAGATTTCTTGAGGTTGGATGATCACCTTACAAGATTGGAAGTGAGCTAGCAAACTTGAAAGTATTCTTGATTTTATGTAACTAGAACTTGTAGAATTTATGAAGAACACTTAGAACTTGAAGATAGAACTTGAGAGAGATCAATTAGATGAATAAAATTGAAGAATGAAAGTGTTTGTAGGTGTTTTTGGTCATTGGTGTATGGATTAGATATAAAGGATATGTAATTTTGTTTTCATGTAAATAAGTCATGAATGATTACTCATATTTTTGTAATTTTATGAGATATTTCATGCTAGTTGCCAAATGATGGTTCCCACATGTGTTAGGTGACTCACATGGGCTGCTAAGAGCTGATCATTGGAGTGTATATACCAATAGTACATACATCTAAAAGCTGTGTATTGTACGAGTACGAATACGGGTGCATACGAGTAGAATTGTTGATGAAACTGAACGGGGATGTAATTGTAAGCATTTTTGTTAAGTAGAAGTATTTTGATAAGTGTATTGAAGTCTTTCAAAAGTGTATAAATACATATTAAAACACTACATGTATATACATTTTAACTGAGTCGTTAAGTCATCGTTAGTCGTTACATGTAAGTGTTGTTTTGAAACCTTTAGGTTAATGATCTTGTTAAATGTTCTTAATATGATATATATACATTAAATGTCTTTACAACGATAATCGTTACATATATGTCTCGTTTAAAAATTATTAAGTTAGTAGTCTTGTTTTTACATATGTAGTTCATTGTTAATATACTTAATGATATGTTTACTTATCATATTATCATGTTAACTATATATATATCCATATATATGTCATCATATAGTTTTTACAAGTTTTAACGTTCGTGAATCACCGGTCAACTTGGGTGGTCAATTGTCTATATGAAACATATTTCAATTAATCAAGTCTTAACAAGTTTGATTGCTTAACATGTTGGAAACATTTAATCATGTAAATATCAATCTCAATTAATATATATAAACATGGAAAAGTTCGGGTCACTACAGTACCTACCCGTTAAATAAATTTCGTCCCGAAATTTTAAGCTGTTGAAGGTGTTGACGAATCTTCTGGAAATAGATGCGGGTATTTCTTCTTCATCTGATCTTCATGCTCCCAGGTGAACTCGGGTCCTCTACGAGCATTCCATCGAACCTTAACAATTGGTATCTTGTTTTGCTTAAGTCTTTTAACCTCACGATCCATTATTTCGATGGGTTCTTCGATGAATTGAAGTTTTTCGTTGATTTGGATTTCATCTAACGGAATAGTGAGATCTTCTTTAGCAAAACATTTCTTCAAATTCGAGACGTGGAAAGTGTTATGTACAGCCGCGAGTTGTTGAGGTAACTCAAGTCGGTAAGCTACTAGTCCGACACGATCAATAATCTTGAATGGTCCAATATACCTTGGATTTAATTTCCCTCGTTTACCAAATCGAACAACGCCTTTCCAAGGTGCAACTTTAAGCATGACCATCTCTCCAATTTCAAATTCTATATCTTTTCTTTTAATGTCAGCGTAGCTCTTTTGTCGACTTTGGGCGGTTTTCAACCGTTGTTGAATTTGGATGATCTTCTCGGTAGTTTCTTGTATAATCTATGGACCCGTAATCTGTCTATCCCTCACTTCACTCCAACAAATCGGAGACCTGCACTTTCTACCATAAAGTGCTTCAAACGGCGCCATCTCAATGCTTGAATGGTAGCTGTTGTTGTAGGAAAATTCTGCTAACGGTAGATGTCGATCCCAACTGTTTCTGAAATCAATAACACATGCTCGTAGCATGTCTTCAAGCGTTTGTATCGTCCTTTCGCTCTGCCCATCAGTTTGTGGATGATAGGCAGTACTCATGTCTAGACGAGTTCCTAATGCTTGCTGTAATGTCTGCCAGAATCTTGAAATAAATCTGCCATCCCTATCAGAGATAATAGAGATTGGTATTCCATGTCTGGAGACGACTTCCTTCAAATACAGTCGTGCTAACTTCTCCATCTTGTCATCTTCTCTTATTGGCAGGAAGTGTGCTGATTTGGTGAGACGATCAACTATTACCCAAATAGTATCAAAACCACTTGCAGTCCTTGGCAATTTAGTGATGAAATCCATGGTAATGTTTTCCCATTTCCATTCCGGGATTTCGAGTTTTTGAAGTAGACCTGATGGTTTCTGATGCTCAGCTCTGACCTTAGAACACGTCAAACATTCTCCTACGTATTTAGCAACATCAGCTTTCATACCCGGCCACCAAAAATGTTTCTTGAGATCCTTGTACATCTTCCCCGTTCCAGGATGTATTGAGTATCTGGTTTTATGAGCTTCTCTAAGTACCATTTCTCTCATATCTCCAAATTTTGGTACCCAAATCCTTTCAGCCCTATACCGGGTTCCGTCTTCCCGAATATTAAGATGCTTCTCCGATCCTTTGGGTATTTCATCCTTTAAATTTCCCTCTTTTAAAACTCCTTGTTGCGCCTCCTTTATTTGAGTAGTAAGGTTATTATGAATCATTATATTCATAGATTTTACTCGAATGGGTTCTCTGTCCTTCCTACTCAAGGCATCGGCTACCACATTTGCCTTCCCCGGGTGGTAACGAATCTCAAAGTCGTAATCATTCAATAATTCAATCCACCTACGCTGCCTCATATTCAGTTGTTTCTGATTAAATATGTGTTGAAGACTTTTGTGGTCGGTATATATAATACTTTTGACCCCATATAAGTAGTGCCTCCAAGTCTTTAATGCAAAAACAACCGCTCCTAATTCCAAATCATGCGTCGTATAATTTTGTTCGTGAATCTTCAATTGTCTAGACGCATAAGCAATCACCTTCGTTCGTTGCATTAATACACAACCGAGACCTTGCTTTGATGCGTCACAATAAATCACAAAATCATCATTCCCTTCAGGTAATGACAATATAGGTGCCGTAGTTAGCTTTTTCTTCAATAACTGAAACGCTTTCTCTTGTTCATCATTCCATTCAAATTTCTTCCCTTTATGCGTTAATGCAGTCAAGGGTTTTGCTATTCTGGAAAAGTCTTGGATGAACCTTCTGTAGTAACCAGCTAGTCCTAAAAACTGGCGTATGTGTTTCGGAGTTTTCGGGGTTTCCCACTTTTCAACAGTTTCTATCTTTGCCAGATCCACCTTAATACCTTCTTTGTTCACTATGTGACCGAGGAATTGAACTTCTTCCAACCAAAATGCACACTTTGAAAACTTAGCGTACAATTCTTCCTTCCTCAATACTTCTAACACCTTTCTCAAATGTTCACCGTGTTCTTGGTCATTCTTTGAGTAAATAAGTATGTCATCAATGAAAATAATGACAAACTTATCAAGGTATGGTCCACACACTCGGTTCATAAGGTCCATGAACACAGCTGGTGCATTATTTAAACCAAACGGCATGACCATAAACTCGTAATGACCAAAACGTGTTCTGAAAGCAGTCTTTGGAATATCATCTTCTTTCACCCGCATTTGATGATACCCGGAACGTAAGTCAATCTTTGAATAAACAGACAAGCCTTGTAGTTGATCAAATAAGTCGTCGATTCTCGGTAGTGGGTAGCGGTTCTTGATGGTAAGTTTGTTCAACTCTCGGTAGTCGATACACAACCTGAATGTACCATCTTTCTTCTTGACAAACAAAACAGGAGCTCCCCACGGTGATGTGCTTGGTTGAATGAAACCACGCTCTAAAAGTTCTTGTAATTGGCTTTGCAGTTCTTTCATCTCGCTGGGTGCGAGTCTGTAAGGAGCACGAGCTATTGGTGCAACTCCTGGTACAAGATCTATTTGAAATTCAACGGATCGATGTGGGGGTAATCCCGGTAATTCTTTCGGAAATACATCGGGAAATTCTTTTGCAATGGGAACATCATTGATGCTCTTTTCTTCAGTTTGTACTTTCTCAACGTGTGCTAGAACAGCATAGCAACCTTTTCTTATTAGTTTTTGTGCCTTCAAATTACTAATAAGATGTAGCTTCGTGTTGCCCTTTTCTCCGTACACCATTAAGGGTTTTCCTTTTTCTCGTATAATGCGAATTGCATTTTTGTAACAAACGATCTCTTCCTTCACTTCTTTCAACCAGTCCATACCGATTATCACATCAAAACTCCCTAACTCTACTGGTATCAAATCAATCTTAAATGTTTCGCTAACCAGTTTAATTTCTCAATTCCGACATATATTATCTGCTGAAATTAATTTACCATTTGCTAATTCGAGTAAAAATTTACTATCTAAAGGCGTCAATGGACAACTTAATTTAGCACAAAAATCTCTACTCATATAGCTTCTATCCGCACCCGAATCAAATAAAACGTAAGCAGATTTATTGTCAATAAGAAACGTACCCGTAACAAGCTCCGGGTCTTCCTGTGCCTCTGCCGCATTAATATTGAAAACTCTTCCGCGACCTTGTCCATTCGTGTTCTCCTGGTTCGGGCAATTTCTAATAATGTGGCCCGGTATTCCACATTTATAACAAACTACATTGGCATAACTTGCTCCGACACTACTTGCTCCGCCATTACTCGTTCCGACACCATTTGTTCCTTTCATTCTATTAACCCCTGGTCCGTAGACCTCACACTTCGCCGCGCTATGACCATTTCTTTTACACTTGTTGCAAAATTTGGTGCAGAACCCCGAGTGATACTTTTCACACCTTTGGCATAGCTGTTTCTGATTGTTGTTGTTGTTGCGGTTATTATTGTTGTTAGGATGATTGTTGTAGTTGCTGTTGTTGTTGTTGTTGTTGTTGTTGTTGGGCCGTTTGTTGTAGTTGCGATTGATGTTGCGATTGTTGGGATAATTGTTGCGATTATTGTTGTAATTGCTGTTGTTGTTGTATTGGTGATTCTTATCACCGTTTTCCTCCCACTTTCTTTTGACTTGCTTCACATTGGCCTCTTCAGCAGTCTGTTCTTTAATTCTTTCTTCAATCTGGTTCACTAGTTTGTGAGCCATTCTACATGCCTGTTGTATGGAGGCGGGCTCGTGTGAACTTATATCTTCTTGGATTCTTTCCGGTAATCCTTTCACAAACGCGTCGATCTTCTCTTCCTCATCTTCGAATGCTCCAGGACACAATAGGCACAATTCTGTGAATCGTCTTTCGTACGTGGTAATATCAAATCCTTGGGTTCGTAACCCTCTAAGTTCTGTCTTGAGCTTATTGACCTCGGTTCTGGGACGGTATTTCTCGTTCATCAAGTGCTTGAATGCTGACCACGGTAGTGCGTACGCATCGTCTTGTCCCACTTGCTCTAGATAGGTATTCCACCATGTTAACGCAGAACCTGTGAAGGTATGCGTAGCGTACTTTACTTTGTCCTCTTCAGTACACTTACTTATGGCAAACACCGATTCGACCTTCTCGGTCCACCGTTTCAATCCGATCGGTCCTTCGGTTCCATCAAATTCCAAAGGTTTGCAGGCAGTGAATTCTTTGTAGGTGCATCCTACACGATTTCCTGTACTGCTAGATCCAAGGTTATTGTTGGTATGTAGCGCAGCCTGTACTGCAGCTATGTTTGAAGCTAGAAAAGTACGGAATTCCTCTTCATTCATATTCACGGTGTGTCGAGTAGTCGGTGCCATTTCCTTCAAAATTGTCAAATGGAACAAGTTAATCATACAGAATATTAAGAGTAGTTAATAGTATTTCGTAGCATAATATGAACTCATTTATAAAAGCTTTTTCTTCATATTAGCGTTTTATAAGTTTAAATTCGGGTAGTACGTACCCGTTAAGTTCATACTTAGTAGCTAATATACAATTCAACTACTACAATTCTATATGAAAAACTGATTATAATAATATTTCGCGATCAAACTTTTATACAATATTTTACAAACTTACAATACCGCTTATTTTACATAAAGCATGAAATATAGCACACAATAACTTTGATACAAGATAGTTGTGAAGATAATTCTAGCTAGTACACAAGTCGTTCAGCAAAGGCAATAAAGACACGTAATTCATACGTCCAGAAACAAGTCATGCATTCTGGTTTTACTAGGACTACTTCCCATCCTTGGTCTTGTGGAACATAACCATTATGGCCGTTGATAAGACAGCGTGTTGTAACGTTGTCAAAGGGACGAGGGTTACGTAATGTCCAACAGTCCCGTAACAATCTAAAAACCTCATTTCTTACCCCAATTACCGACTCCGTCACTTGTGGGAACGTTTTGTTTAATAGTTGTAGCCCGATGTTCTTGTTCTCACTTTGGTGAGAAGCGAACATTACTAATCCGTAAGCATAACATGCTTCTTTATGTTGCATGTTAGCCGCTTTTTCTAAATCACGAAGTCCAATATTCGGATATATTGAGTCAAAATAATTTCTTAACCCATTGCGTAAAATAGCATTTGGGTTCCCCGCAATATATGCGTCAAAGTAAACACATCGTAACTTATGGATTTCCCAATGTGATATACCCCATCTTTCGAACGAAAGCCTTTTATAAACCAAGGCATTCTTAGAACGTTCTTCGAATGTCTTACAAACTGATCTCGCCTTAAATAGTTGTGCCGAAGAATTCTGACCAACTCTAGACAAAATTTCATCAATCATGTCTCCGGGTAGGTCTCTTAAAATATTGGGTTGTCTATCCATTTTGTGTTTTTATACTGTAAAATAGACAAGAGTTAGATTCATAAAAAAGATACTTATTAATACAAGCAATTTTTACATATATCATAAAGCATAAGCACACTATATTACATATATTACACCACACGAATACAACTATCTTATTCCGACTCGCTTGTTTCTTCTTCTTCGGTTTTGGTTCGTTTTGCCAAGTTTCTAGGGATATATGATGTTCCCCTAATACGAGCCGTCGTTATCCACATTGGTTTAGAAAAACCTGGTGGTTTAGAGGTTCCCGGGTCATTGTTACAACTTACGGACTTCGGGGGTTGACGATACATATAAAGTTCATCGGGGTTGGAATTAGATTTCTCTATTTTTATGCCCTTTCCCTTATTATTTTCTTTTGCTTTTTTAAATTCAGTTGGGGTAATTTCTATAACATCATCGGAATTCTCGTCGGAATCCGATTCATCGGAGAATTGGTAATCCTCCCAATATTTTGCTTCCATGGCGGAAACACCATTGACCATAATTAGCCTTGGTCGGTTGGTTGAGGATTTTCTTTTACTTAACCGTTTTATTATTTCCCCCACCGGTTCTATTTCTTCATCCGGTTCCGATTCTTCTTCCGGTTCCGATTCTTCTTCTGGTTCCGACTCTTCTTCCGGTTCCTCTTCGGGAACTTGTGAATCAGTCCATGAATCATTCCAATTTACATTTGACTCTTCATTATTATTAGGTGAGTCAATGGGACTTGTTCTAGAGGTAGACATCTATCACATAATATCAAACGCGTTAAGAGATTAATATATCACATAATATTCACATGTTAAAAATATATAGTTTCCAACAAAATTTGTTAAGCAATCATTTTTTTCAAGTAAACACGGTCGAAGTCCAGACTCACTAATGCATCCTAACAAACTCGATAAGACACACTAATGCAAAATTCTGGTTCTCTAAGACCAACGCTCGGATACCAACTGAAATGTCCCGTTCTTATTGATTAAAAACGTTCCATATTAATTGATTTCGTTGCGAGGTTTTGACCTCTATATGAGACGTTTTTCAAAGACTGCATTCATTTTAAAACAAACCATAACCTTTATTTCATCAATAAAGGTTTAAAAAGCTTTACGTAGATTATCAAATAATGATAATCTAAAATATCCTGTTTACACACGACCATTACATAATGGTTTACAATACAAATATGTTACAACAAAATAAGTTTCTTGAATGCAGTTTTTACACAATATCATACAAGCATGGACTCCAAATCTTGTCCTTATTTTAGTATGCAACAGCGGAAGCTCTTAATAATCACCTGAGAATAAACATGCTTAAAACGTCAACAAAAATGTTGGTGAGTTATAGGTTTAACCTATATATATCAAATCATAATAATAGACCACAAGATTTCATATTTCAATACACATCCCATACATAGAGATAAAAGTCATTCATATGGTGAACACCTGGTAACCGACATTAACAAGATGCATATATAAGAATATCCCCATCATTCCGGGACACCCTTCGGATATGATATAAATTTCGAAGTACTAAAGCATCCGGTACTTTGGATGGGGTTTGTTAGGCCCAATAGATCTATCTTTAGGATTCGCGTCAATTAGGGTGTCTGTTCCCTAATTCTTAGATTACCAGACTTAATAAAAAGGGGCATATTCAATTTCGATAATTCAACCATAGAATGTAGTTTCACGTACTTGTGTCTATTTTGTAAATCATTTATAAAACCTGCATGTATTCTCATCCCAAAAATATTAGATTTTAAAAGTAGGACTATAACTCACTTTCACAGATTTTTACTTCGTCGGGAAGTAAGACTTGGCCACTGGTTGATTCACGAATCTATAACAATATATACATATATATCAAAGTATGTTCAAAATATATTTACAACACTTTTAATATATTTTGATGTTTTAAGTTTATTAAGTCAGCTGTCCTCGTTAGTAACCTATAACTAGTTATCCACAGTTAGATGTACAGAAATAAATCGATAAATATTATCTTGAATCAATCCACGACCCAGTGTATACGTATCTCAGTATTGATCACAACTCAAACTATATATATTTTGGAATCAACCTCAACCCTGTATAGCTAACTCCAACATTCACATATAGAGTGTCTATGGTTGTTCCGAAATATGTATAGATGTGTCGACATGATAGGTCGAAACATTGTATACGTGTCTATGGTATCTCAAGATTACATAATATACAATACAAGTTGATTAAGTTATGGTTGGAATAGATTTGTTACCAATTTTCACGTAGCTAAAATGAGAAAAAATTATCCAATCTTGTTTTACCCATAACTTCTTCATTTTAAATCCGTTTTGAGTGAATCAAATTGCTATGGTTTCATATTGAACTCTATTTTATGAATCTAAACAGAAAAAGTATAGGTTTATAGTCGGAAAAATAAGTTATAAGCCTTTTTTGTAAAGGTAGTCATTTCAGTCGAAAGAACGACGTCTAGATGACCATTTTAGAAAACATACTTCCACTTTGAGTTTAACCATAATTTTTGGATATAGTTTCATGTTCATAATAAAAATCATTTTCTCAGAATAAAAACTTTTAAATCAAAGTTTATAATAGTTTTTAATTAACTAACCCAAAACAGCCCGCGGTGTTACTACGACGGCGTAAATCCGGTTTTACGGTGTTTTTCGTGTTTCCAGGTTTTAAATCATTAAGTTAGCATATCATATAGATATAGAACATGTGTTTAGTTGATTTTAAAAGTCAAGTTATAAGGATTAACTTTTGTTTGCGAACAAGTTTAGAATTAACTAAACTATGTTCTAGTGATTACAAGTTTAAACCTTCGAATAAGATAGCTTTATATGTATGAATCGAATGATGTTATGAACATCATTACTACCTTAAGTTCCTTGGATAAACCTACTGGAAAAGAGAAAAATGGATCTAGCTTCAACGGATCCTTGGATGGCTCGAAGTTCTTGAAGCAGAATCATGACACGAAAACAAGTTCAAGTAAGATCATCACTTGAAATAAGATTGTTATAGTTATAGAAATTGAACCAAAGTTTGAATATGATTATTACCTTGTATTAGAATGATAACCTACTGTAAGAAACAAAGATTTCTTGAGGTTGGATGATCACCTTACAAGATTGGAAGTGAGCTAGCAAACTTGAAAGTATTCTTGATTTTATGTAACTAGAACTTGTAGAATTTATGAAGAACACTTAGAACTTGAAGATAGAACTTGAGAGAGATCAATTAGATGAATAAAATTGAAGAATGAAAGTGTTTGTAGGTGTTTTTGGTCATTGGTGTATGGATTAGATATAAAGGATATGTAATTTTGTTTTCATGTAAATAAGTCATGAATGATTACTCATATTTTTGTAATTTTATGAGATATTTCATGCTAGTTGCCAAATGATGGTTCCCACATGTGTTAGGTGACTCACATGGGCTGCTAAGAGCTGATCATTGGAGTGTATATACCAATAGTACATACATCTAAAAGCTGTGTATTGTACGAGTACGAATACGGGTGCATACGAGTAGAATTGTTGATGAAACTGAACGGGGATGTAATTGTAAGCATTTTTGTTAAGTAGAAGTATTTTGATAAGTGTATTGAAGTCTTTCAAAAGTGTATAAATACATATTAAAACACTACATGTATATACATTTTAACTGAGTCGTTAAGTCATCGTTAGTCGTTACATGTAAGTGTTGTTTTGAAACCTTTAGGTTAATGATCTTGTTAAATGTTCTTAATATGATATATATACATTAAATGTCTTTACAACGATAATCGTTACATATATGTCTCGTTTAAAAATTATTAAGTTAGTAGTCTTGTTTTTACATATGTAGTTCATTGTTAATATACTTAATGATATGTTTACTTATCATATTATCATGTTAACTATATATATATCCATATATATGTCATCATATAGTTTTTACAAGTTTTAACGTTCGTGAATCACCGGTCAACTTGGGTGGTCAATTGTCTATATGAAACATATTTCAATTAATCAAGTCTTAACAAGTTTGATTGCTTAACATGTTGGAAACATTTAATCATGTAAATATCAATCTCAATTAATATATATAAACATGGAAAAGTTCGGGTCACTACAGTATATACATGTAGTGTTTTAATATGTATTTATACACTTTTGAAAGACTTCAATACACTTATCAAAATACTTCTACTTAACAAAAATGCTTACAATTACATCCTCGTTCAGTTTCATCAACAATTCTACTCGTACGCACCCGTATTCGTACTCGTACAATACACAGCTTTTAGATGTATGTACTATTGGTATATACACTCCAATGATCAGATCTTAGCAGCCCATGTGAGTCACCTAACACATGTGGGAACCATCATTTGGCAACTAGCATGAAATATCTCATAAAATTACAAAAATATGAGTAATCATTCATGACTTATTTACATGAAAACAAAATTACATATCCTTTATATCTAATCCATAAACCGACGACCAAAAACACCTAAAAACACTTTCATTCTTCAATTTTCTTCATCTAATTGATCTCTCTCAAGTTCTATCTTCAAGTTCTAAGTGTTCTTCATAAATTCTACAAGTTCTAGTTACATAAAATCAAGAATACTTTCAAGTTTGCTAGCTCACTTCCAATCTTGTAAGGTGATCATCCAACCTCAAGAAATCTTTGTTTCTTACAGTAGGTTATCATTCTAATACAAGGTAATAATCATATTCAAACTTTGGTTCAATTTCTATAACTATAACAATCTTATTTCAAGTGATGATCTTACTTGAACTTGTTTTCGTGTCATGATTCTGCTTCAAGAACATCGAGCCATCCAAGGATCCGTTGAAGCTAGATCCATTTTTCTCTTTTCCAGTAGGTTTATCCAAGGAACTTAAGGTAGTAATGATGTTCATAATATCATTCGATTCATACATATAAAGCTATCTTATTCGAAGGTTTAAACTTGTAATCACTAGAACATAGTTTAGTTAATTCTAAACTTGTTCGCAAACAAAAGTTAATCCTTCTAACTTGACTTTTAAAATCAACTAAACACATGTTATATATCTATATGATATGCTAACTTAATGATTTAAAACCTGGAAACACGAAAAACACCGTAAAACCGGATTTACGCCGTCATAGTAACACTGCGGGCTGTTTTGGGTTAGTTAATTAAAAACTATGATAAACTTTGATTTAAAAGTTGTTATTCTGAGAAAATGATTTTTATTATGAACATGAAACTATATCCAAAAATTATGGTTAAACTCAAAGTGGAAGTATGTTTTCTAAAATGGTCATCTAGACGTCGTTCTTTCGACTGAAATGACTACCTTTACAAAAACGACTTGTAACTTATTTATCCGGCTATAAACCTATACTTTTTCTGTTTAGATTCATAAAATAGAGTTCAATATGAAACCATAGCAATTTGATTCACTCAAAAAGGATTTAAAATGAAGAAGTTATGGGTAAAACAAGAATGGATAATTTTTCTCATTTTAGCTACGTGAAAATTGGTAACAAATCTATTCCAACCATAACTTAATCAACTTGTATTGTATATTATGTAATCTTGAGATACCATAGACACGTATACAATGTTTCGACCTATCATGTTGACACATCTATATATATTTCGGAACAACCATAGACACTCTATATGTGAATGTTGGAGTTAGCTATACAGGGTTGAGGTTGATTCCAAAATATATATAGTTTGAGTTGTGATCAATACTGAGATACATATACACTGGGTCGTGGATTGATTCAAGATAATATTTATCGATTTATTTCTGTACATCTAACTGTGGACAACTAGTTGTAGGTTACTAACGGGGACAGCTGACTTAATAAACTTAAAACATCAAAATATATTAAAAGTGTTGTAAATATATTTTGAACATACTTTGATATATATGTATATATTGTTATAGGTTCGTGAATCAACCAGTGGCCAAGTCTTACTTCCCGACGAATTAAAAATCTGTGAAAGTGAGTTATAGTCCCACTTTTAAAATCTAATATTTTTGAGATGAGAATACATTCAGGTTTTATAAATGATTTACAAAATAGACACAAGTATGTGAAACTACATTCTATGGTTGAATTATCGAAATCGAATATGCCCTTTTTATTAAGTCTGGTAATCTAAGAATTAGGGAACAGACACCCTAATTGACGCGAATCCTAAAGATAGACCTATTGGGCCTAACAAACCCCATCTAAAGTACCGGATGCTTTAGTACTTCGAAATTTATATCATATCCGAAGGGTGTCCCGGAATGATGGGGATATTCTTATATATGCATCTTGTTAATGTCGGTTACCAGGTGTTCACCATATGAATGACTTTTATCTCTATGTATGGGATGTGTATTGAAATATGAAATCTTGTGGTCTATTATTATGATTTGATATATATAGGTTAAACCTATAACTCACCAACATTTTTGTTGACGTCTTAAGCATGTTTATTCTCAGGTGATTATTAAGAGCTTCCGCTGTCGCATACTTAAATAAGGACGAGATTTGGAGTCCATGCTTGTATGATATTGTGTAAAAACTGCATTCAAGAAACTTATTTTGTTGTAACATATTTGTATTGTAAACCATTATGTAATGGTCGTGTGTAAACAGGATATTTTAGATTATCATTATTTGATAATCTACGTAAAGCTTTTTAAACCTTTATTGATGAAATAAAGGTTATGGTTTGTTTTAAAATAATTGCAGTCTTTGAAAAACGTCTCATATAGAGGTCGAAACCTCGCAACGAAATCAATTAATATGGAACGTTTTTAATCAATAAGAACGGGACATTTCAGTTGATATCAGAGCATTGGTCTTAGAGAACCAGAATTTTGCATTAGTGTCTTTTATTGAGTTTGTTAGGATGCATTAGTGAGTCTGGACTTCCACCGTGTTTACTTGAAAAATGATTGCTTAACAAATTTTGTTGGAAACTATATATTTTTAACATGTGAATATTATGTGATATATTAATCTCTTAATGCGTTTGATATTATGTGATAGATGTCTACCTCTAGAACAAGTCCCATTGACTCACCTAATAATAATGAAGAGTCAAATGTAAATTGGAATGATTCGTGGACTGATTCACAAGTTCCCGAAGAGGAACCGGAAGAAGAGTCGGAACCGGAAGAAGAATCGGAACCGGATGAAGAAATAGAACCGGTGGGGGAAATAATAAAACGGTTAAGTAAAAGAAAATCCTCAACCAACCGACCAAGGTTAATTATGGTCAATGGTCCAAGGAAGCAAAATATTGGGAGGATTACCAATTCTCCGATGAATCGGATTCCGACGAGAATTCCGATGATGTTATAGAAATTACCCCAAATGAATTTAAAAAGGCAAAAGAAAATAATAAGGGAAAGGGCATAAAAATAGAGAAATCTAATTCCAACCCCGATGAACTTTATATGTATCGTCAACCCCCGAAGTCCTTAAGTTGTAACAATGACCCGGGAACCTCTAAACCACCAGGTTTTTCTAAACCAATGTGGAAAACGACGGCTCGTATTAGGGGAACATCATATATCCCTAGAAACTTGGCAAAACGAACCAAAACCGAAGAAGAAGAAACAAGCGAGTCGGAATAAGATAGTTGTATTCGTGTGGTGTAATATATGTAATATAGTGTGCTTATGCTTTATGATATATGTAAAAATTGCTTGTATTAATAAGTATTTTTTTTATGAATCTAACTCTTGTCTATTTTACAGTATAAAAACACAAAATGGATAGACAACCCAATATTTTAGGAGACCTACCCGGAGACATGATTGATGAAATCTTGTCTAGAGTCGGTCATAATTCTTCGGCACAACTATTTAAGGCGAGATCAGTTTGTAAGATATTCGAAGAACGTTCTAAGAATGCCTTGGTTTATAAAAGGCTTTCGTTCAAAAGATGGGGGATATCACATTGGGAAATCCATAAGTTACGATGTGTTTACTTTGATGCATATATTGCGGGGAACCCAAATGCTATTTTACACAATGGGTTAAGAAATTATTTTGACTCAATATATCCGAATATTGGACTTCGTGATTTAGAAAAAGCGGCTAACATGCAACATAAAGAAGCATGTTATGCTTACGGATTAGTAATGTTCGCTTCTCACCAAAGTGAGAACAAGAACATCGGGCTACAACTATTAAACAAAACGTTCCCACAAGTGACGGAGTTGGTAATTGGGGTAAGAAATGAGGTTTTTAGATTGTTACGGGACTGTTGGACATTACGTAACCCTCGTCCCTTTGACGACGTTACAACACGCTGTCTTATCAACGGCCATAACGGTTATGTTCCACAAGACCAAGGATGGGAAGTAATCCTAGTAAAACCAGAATGCATGACATGTTTCTGGACGTATGAATTATGTGTCTTTATTGCCTTTGCTGAACAACTTGTGTACTAGCTAGAATTATCTTCACAACCATCTTGTATCAAATTTATTATGTGCTATATTTCATGCTATATGTAAAATAAGCGGTATTGTAAGTTTGTAAAATATTGTGTAAAAGTTTGAATGCGAAATATTATTATAATCAGTTTTTCATATAGAATTGTAGTAGTTGAATTGTATATTAGCTACTAAGTATGAACTTAACGGGTAGGTACTACCCGAATTTAAACTTATAAAACGCTAATATGAAGAAAAAGCTTTTATAAATGAGTTCATATTATGCTACGAAATACTATTAACTACTCTTAATATTCTGTATGATTAACTTGTTCCATTTGACTATTTTGAAGGAAATGGCACCGACTACTCGACACACCGTGAATATGAATGAAGAGGAATTCCGTACTTTTCTTGCTTCAAACATAGCCGCAGTACAGGCTGCGCTACATACCAACAATAACCTTGGATCTAGCAGTACAGGAAATTGTGTAGGATGCACCTACAAAGAATTCACTGCCTGCAAACCTTTGAAATTTGATGGAACCGAAGGACCGATCGGATTGAAACGGTGGACCGAGAAGGTCGAATCGGTGTTTGCCATAAGTAAGTGTACTGAAGAGGACAAAGTGAAGTACGCTACGCATACCTTCACAGGTTCTACGTTAACATGGTGGAATACCTATCTAGAGCAAGTGGGACAAGACGATACGTACGCACTACCGTGGTCAGCATTCAAGCACTTGATGAACGAGAAGTACCGTCCCAGAACTGAGGTCAATAAGCTCAAGACAGAACTTAGAGGGTTACGAACCCAAGGATTTGATATTACCACGTACGAAAGACGATTCACAGAATTGTGCCTATTGTGTCCGGGAGCATTCGAAGATGAGGAAGAGAAGATCGACACATTTGTGAAAGGATTACCGGAAAGAATCCAAGAAGATATAAGTTCACACGAGCCCGCCTCCATACAACAGGCATGTAGAATGGCTCACAAACTAGTGAACCAGATTGAAGAAAGAATTAAAGAACAGACTGCTGAAGAGGCCAATGTGAAGCAAGTCAAAAGAAAGTGGGAGGAAAACGGTGATAAGAATCACCAATACAACAACAACAGAAATTACAACAATAATCGCTACAATTATCCCAACAATCGCAACATCAATCGCAACTACAACAAACGGCCCAACAACAACAATAACAATAACAACAACAACAACAACAACAACATCAACTACAACAATCATCCCAACAACAATAATAACCGCAACAACAACAACAATCAGAAGCAGCTATGCCAAAGGTGTGAAAAGTATCACTCGGGGTTCTGCACCAAATTTTGCAACAAGTGTAAAAGAAATGGTCATAGCGCGGCGAAGTGTGAGGTCTACGGACCAGGGGTTAATAGAACGAAAGGAACAAATGGTGTCGGAACGAGTAATGGTGGAGCAAGTAGTGTCGGAGCAAGTTATGCCAATGTAGTTTGTTATAAATGTGGAAAACCAGGCCACATTATTAGAAATTGCCCGAACCAGGAGAACACGAATGGACAAGGTCGCGAAAGAGTTTTCAATATTAATGCGGCAGAGGCACAGGAAGACCCGGAGCTTGTTACGGGTACGTTTCTTATTGACAATAAATCTGCTTACGTTTTATTTGATTCGGGTGCGGATAGAAGCTATATGAGTAGAGATTTTTGTGCTAAATTAAGTTATCCATTGACGCCGTTGGATAGTAAATTTTTACTCGAATTAGCAAGCGGTAAATTAATTTCAGCAGATAATATATGCCGGAATCGAGAAATTAAACTGGGTAGCGAAATATTTAAGATTGATTTGATACCAGTAGAGTTAGGGAGTTTTGATGTAATAGTTGGCATGGACTGGCTGAAGAAGGTGAAAGCAGAAATCGTATGTTATAAAAATGCAATTCGCATTGTACGAGAAGAAGTAGAACCCTTAATGGTGTACGGAGAAAAGGGCAACATGAAGCTACATCTTATTAGTAATTTGAAGGCACAAAAACTAATAAGAAAAGGTTGCTATGCTATTCTAGCACACGTTGAGAAAGTACAAACTAAAGAAAAGAGCATCAATGATGTTCCCGTCGCAAAAGAATTTCCTGATGTATTTTCGAAAGAATTACCTGGACTACCTCCACATCGATCTGTTGAATTTCAAATAGATCTTGTACCAGGAGCTGCACCAATAGCTCGTGCTTCTTATAGACTCGCACCCAGCGAGATGAAAGAACTGCAAAGCCAACTGCAAGAACTATTAGAACGTGGTTTCATTCGACCAAGCACGTCACCGTGGGGAGCTCCTGTTTTGTTTGTCAAGAAGAAAGATGGTACATTCAGGTTGTGTATCGACTACCGAGAGTTAAACAAACTTACCATCAAGAACCGCTACCCACTACCGAGAATTGACGACTTATTTGATCAACTACAAGGCTCGTCTGTTTATTCAAAGATTGACATACGTTCCAGGTATCATCAAATGCGGGTGAAAGAAGATGATATTCCAAAGACTGCTTTCAGAACACGTTACGGTCATTACGAGTTTATGGTCATGCCGTTTGATTTAACTAATGCACCAGCTGTGTTCATGGACCTTATGAACCGAGTGTGTGGACCATACCTTGACAAGTTTGTCATTGTTTTCATTGATGACATACTTATTTACTCAAAGAATGACCAAGAACACGGTGAACATTTGAGAAAGGTGTTAGAAGTATTGAGGAAGGAAGAATTGTACGCTAAGTTTTCAAAGTGTGCATTTTGGTTGGTAGAAGTTCAATTCCTCTGTCACATAGTGAACAAAGAAGGTATTAAGGTGGATCCGGCAAAGATAGAAACTGTTGAAAAGTGGGAAACCCCAAAAACTCCGAAACACATACGTCACTTTTTAGGACTAGCTGGTTACTACAGAAGGTTCATCCAAGACTTTTCCAGAATAGCAAAACCCTTGACTGCATTAACGCATAAAGGGAAGAAATTTGAATGGAATGATGAACAAGAGAAAGCGTTTCAGTTATTGAAGAAAAAGCTAACTACGACACCTATATTGTCATTGCCTGAAGGGAATGATGATTTTGTGATTTATTGTGACGCATCAAAGCAAGGTCTCGGTTGTGTATTAATGCAACGAACGAAGGTGATTGCTTATGCGTCTAGACAATTGAAGATTCACGAACAAAATTATACGACGCATGATTTGGAATTAGGAGTGGTTGTTTTTGCATTAAAGACTTGGAGGCACTACTTATATGGGGTCAAAAGTATTATATATACCGACCACAAAAGTCTTCAACACATATTTAATCAGAAACAACTGAATATGAGGCAGCGTAAGTGGATTGAATTATTGAATGATTATGACTTTGAGATTCGTTACCACCCGGGGAAGGCAAATGTGGTAGCTGATGCCTTGAGCAGGAAGGACAGAGAACCCATTCGAGTAAAATCTATGAATATAATGATTCATAATAACCTTACTACTCAAATAAAGGAGGCGCAACAAGGAGTTTTAAAAGAGGGAAATTTTAAGGATGAAATACCCAAAGGATCGGAGAAGCATCTTAATATTCGGGAAGACGGAACCCGGTATAGGGCTGAAAGGATTTGGGTACCAAAATTTGGAGATATGAGAGAAATGGTACTTAGAGAAGCTCATAAAACCAGATACTCAATACATCCTGGAATGGGGAATATGTACAAGGATCTCAAGAAACATTTTTGGTGGCCGGGTATGAAAGCCGATGTTGCTAAATACGTAGGAGAATGTTTGACGTGTTCTAAGGTCAAAGCTGAGCATCAGAAACCATCAGGTCTACTTCAACAACCCGAAATCCCGGAATGGAAATGGGAAAACATTACCATGGATTTCATCACTAAATTGCCAAGGACTGCAAGTGGTTTTGATACTATTTGGGTAATAGTTGATCGTCTCACCAAATCAGCACACTTCCTGCCAATAAGAGAAGATGACAAGATGGAGAAGTTAGCACGACTGTATTTGAAGGAAGTCGTCTCCAGACATGGAATATCAATCTCTATTATCTCTGATAGGGATGGCAGATTTATTTCAAGATTCTGGCAGACATTACAGCAAGTATTAGGAACTCGTCTAGACATGAGCACTGCCTATCATCCACAAACTGATGGGCAGAGCGAAAGGACGATACAAACGCTTGAAGACATGCTACGATCATGTGTTATTGATTTCGGAAACAGTTGGGATCGACATCTACCGTTAGCAGAATTTTCCTACAACAACAGCTACCATTCAAGCATTGAGATGGCGCCGTTTGAAGCACTTTATGGTAGAAAGTGCAGGTCTCCGATTTATTGGAGTGAAGTGGGGGATAGACAGATTACGGGTCCGAAGATTATACAAGAAACTACCGAGAAGATCATCCAAATTCAACAATGGTTGAAAACCGCCCAAAGTCGACAAAAGAGCTACGCTGACATTAAAAGAAAAGATATAGAATTTGAAATTAGAGAGATGGTCATGCTTAAAGTTGCACCTTGGAAAGGCGTTGTTCGATTTGGTAAATGAGGGAAATTAAATCCAAGGTATATAGGACCATTCAAGATTATTGATCGTGTCGGACCAGTAGCTTACCGACTTGAGTTACCTCAACAACTCGCGGCTGTACATAACACTTTCCACGTCTCGAATTTGAAGAAATGTTTTGCTAAAGAAGATCTCACTATTCCGTTGGATGAAATCTAAATCAACGAAAAACTCCAATTCATCGAAGAACCCGTCGAAATAATGGATCGTGAGGTTAAAAGACTTAAGCAAAACAAGATACCAATTGTTAAGGTTCGATGGAATGCTCGTAGAGGACCCGAGTTCACCTGGGAGCATGAAGATTAGATGAAGAAGAAATATCAGCATTTATTTCCAGAAGATACGTCAACACCTCCAACTGCTTAAAATTTCGGGACGAAATTTATTTAACGGGTAGGTACTGTAGTGACCCGAATTTTGCCATGTTTATATATATTAATTGAGATTGATATTTACATGATTAAATGTTTCCAACATGTTAAGCAATCAAACTTGTTAAGACTTGATTAATTGAAATATGTTTCATATAGACAATTGACCACCCAAGTTGACCGGTGATTCTCGAACGTTAAAACTTGTAAAAACTATATGATGACATATATATGGATATATATATAGTTAACATGATACTATGATAAGTAAACATATCATTAAGTATATTAACAATGAACTACATATGTAAAAACAAGACTACTCACTTAATGATTTTTAAACGAGACATATATGTAACGATTATCGTTGTAAAGACATTTAATGTATATATATCATATTAAGAGATATTCATACATGATAATATCATGATAATATAATAATTTAAAATCTCATTTGATATTATAAACATTGGGTTAACAACATTTAACAAGATCGTTAACCTAAAGGTTTCAAAACAACACTTACATGTAACGACTAACGATGACTTAACGACTCAGTTAAAATGTATATACATGTAGTGTTTTAATATGTATTTATACACTTTTGAAAGACTTCAATACACTTATCAAAATACTTCTACTTAATAAAAATGCTTACAATTACATCCTCGTTCAGTTTCATCAACAATTCTACTCGTACGCACCCGTATTCGTACTCGTACAATACATAGCTTTTAGATGTATGTACTATTGGTATATACACTCCAATGATCAGCTCTTAGTAGCCCATGTGAGTCACCTAACACATGTGGGAACCATCATTTGGCAACTAGCATGAAATATCTCATAAAATTACAAAAATATGAGTAATCATTCATGACTTATTTACATGAAAACAAAATTACATATCCTTTATATCTAATCCATACACCAACGACCAAAAACACCTACAAACACTTTCATTCTTTAATTTTCTTCATCTAATTGATCTCTCTCAAGTTCTATCTTCAAGTTCTAAGTGTTCTTCATAAATTCTACAAGTTCTAGTTACATAAAATCAAGAATACTTTCAAGTTTGCTAGCTCACTTCCAATCTTGTAAGGTGATCATCCAACCTCAAGAAATCTTTGTTTCTTACAGTAGGTTATCATTCTAATACAAGGTAATAATCATATTCAAACTTTGGTTCAATTTCTATAACTATAACAATCTTATTTCAAGTGATGATCTTACTTGAACTTGTTTTCTGTCATGATTCTGCTTCAAGAACTTCGAGCCATCCAAGGATCCGTTGAAGCTAGATCCATTTTTCTCTTTTCCGGTAGGTTTATCCAAGGAACTTAAGGTAGTAATGATTTTCATAATATCATTCGATTCATACATATAAAGCTATCTTATTCGATGGTTTAAACTTGTAATCACTAGAACATAGTTTAGTTAATTCTAAACTTGTTCGCAAACAAAAGTTAATCCTTCTAACTTGACTTTTAAAATAAACTAAACACATGTTCTATATCTATATGATATGCTAACTTAATGATTTAAAACCTGGAAACACGAAAACCACCGTAAAACCGGATTTACACCGTCGTAGTAACACCGCGGGCTGTTTTGGGTTAGTTAATTAAAAACTATGATAAACTTTGATTTAAAAGTTGTTATTATGAGAAAATAATTTTTATTATGAACATAAAACTATATCCAAAAATTATGGTTAAACTCAAAGTGGAAGTATGTTTTCTAAAATGGTCATCTAGACGTCGTTCTTTCGACTGAAATGACTACCTTTACAAAAATGACTTGTAACTTATTTTTCCGACTATTAACCTATACTTTTTCTGTTTAGATTCATAAAATAGAGTTCAATATGAAACCATAGCAATTTGATTCACTCAAAACGGATTTAAAATGAAGAAGTTATGGGTAAAACAAGATTGGATAATTTTTCTCATTTTAGCTACGTGAAAATTGGTAACAAATCTATTCCAACCATAACTTAATCAACTTGTATTGTATATTATGTAATCTTGAGATACCATAGACACGTATACAATGTTTCGACCTATCATGTCGACACATCTATATATATTTCGGAACAACCATAGACACTCTATATGTGAATGTTGGAGTTAGCTATACAGGGTTGAGGTTGATTCCAAAATATATATAGTTTGAGTTGTGATCAATACTGAGATACATATACACTGGGTCGTGGATTGATTCAAGATAATATTTATCGATTTATTTCTGTATATCTAACTGTGGATACCTAGTTGTAGGTTACTAACGAGGACAGCTGACTTAATAAACTTAAAACATCAAAATATATTAAAAGTGTTGTAAATATATTTTGAACATACTTTGATATATATGTATATATTATTATAGGTTCGTGAATCAACCAGTGGCCAAGTCTTACTTCCCGACGAAGTAAAAATCTGTGAAAGTGAGTTATAGTCCCACTTTTAAAATCTAATATTTTTGGGATGAGAATACATGCAGGTTTTATAAATGATTTACAAAATAGACACAAGTACGTGAAACTACATTCTATGGTTGAATTATCGAAATCGAATATGCCCTTTTTATTAAGTCTGGTAATCTAAGAATTAGGGAACAGACACCCTAATTGACGCGAATCCTAAAGATAGATCTATTGGGCCTAACAAACCCCATCCAAAGTACCGGATGCTTTAGTACTTCGAAATTTATATCATATCCGAAGGGTGTCCCAGAATGATGGGGATATTCTTATATATGCATCTTGTTAATGTCGGTTACCAGGTGTTCACCATATGAATGACTTTTATCTCTATGTATGGGATGTGTATTGAAATATGAAATCTTGTGGTCTATTATTATGATTTGATATATATAGGTTAAACTTATAACTCACCAACATTTTTGTTGACGTTTTAAGCATGTTTATTCTCAGGTGATTATTAAGAGCTTCCGATGTCGCATACTTAAATAAGGACGAGATTTGGAGTCCATGCTTGTATGATATTGTGTAAAAGCTGCATTCAAGAAACTTATTTTGTTGTAACATATTTGTATTGTAAACCATTTTGTAATGGTTGTGTGTAAACAGGATATTTTAGATTATCATTATTTGATAATCTACGTAAAGCTTTTTAAACCTTTATTGATGAAATAAAGGTTATTGTTTGTTTTAAAATGAATGCAGTCTTTGAAAAACGTCTCATATAGAGGTCAAAACCTCGCAACGAAATCAATTAATATGGAACGTTTTTAATCAATAAGAACGGGACATTTCAAAGGTGGTCAACCAAAATGCACAACCGTGCCAATTGGACCTATTGCATAAGTCCATCAAATCCACCTATATGTGAAGTGAGCTCTATAACCAAGAACCACTTCACCCGACCCACACCCATCCTACACATACATATGTACATAGGATATTAACACTCACCTTGTCACCTTGATGAATGCTACCGAATAATTTGCAACTCGCCGATGGAATGTACCTATTCCAATATCACATAACAAACAACACAATTAGGGAGGATTTACAAACCAATCCAAATTGACAACAGGTGCAATCTCGACCCAATTGCACCTTCAAGCACAAACCGCGCCCAAACTAACCAATAATCACTAACACTAGTGACAATGGTCCTAATAAGCCAATTAACCCGAACATAAGTGTTAAACACTTGTCTTGCCCAATTTGACACCAAAACCCTAATTTTGACCCATTTCAAAATTAGTCAACCACCCAAATGAGTTCCAACACTTCCATAATCACTAATCATAGTGATTACACTCAATTTAAAGCCCTAAACAAGGCTAAATCATCAACCAACCCAAAACCCGCCTTCATCACTAATAAACCCGAATCCTATTTATTATCTTCCATTAACAACTAGTGGGGTTCCATGTATGAACATACAATCAAAAACTCTAAATTTAGATGAAGAACACGAAAATGAAATTCGGAGTTAGAGCTTACCGCTAGTATCATCTTGAAGCCAAGAACGAGGAGAACAAAGTTGCCTCTTACGCCTTCAATCAAAACCCGCTCCTTCCTTTCCAAAAATCCCTTTGAATCAATTGAGGTTTGAAGTTTTGAGAGGAAAAATAGAAAGAAAAGGAAAAAGAAATAAAGGAAAATGAATGAGTGGATGAGATTAAGACCTCAAATCTGGCTCACACGTGAAAAGACCAAAATGCCCTTGAACCTCATTTAAAATTACAAAAATCTGGTACCAGTCCGCCCAGAACGTCGCGTCGCGGCCCCAATCCTCGCGCCGCGACATTTAACGTGATTTGGTGGTTAGCTTAACATGCCTCCTAGAATTGAAATCAGCTAAATGCAGCGCTGCGGCCCTTTCTGTCGCGCCGCGACTCAAGGCGTGGTCTGATGCCTTCCTTACCATGCTTCCTGATTCTGGTTTGTTTGTAATGTCGCGCCGCGACCCACTCCTCCGCGTCGCGACCTTTAACTTGGTCTGATCACTTTTCGCATACAAGAACTTTAATGCACGAACATGTCTCAATTCCTTCATACACCTATCGTACATACGCGATACACCTGTAAATCATGTACGGGGAAAAACGGGGTGTTACAATTAGTGACTTGTGATTTCTTTGATATCTTTGATTACGCTATTTTGCTGATAACGTGTTGTAATATAGTAGTTTATAACTACTTTTAGTGGTCTATTCTTTTTTTTTTAACAGCGATTGGGATCACCCGAGGGGGACTAAACCACCCGTTGCGATCATCTCCCGTTTCGACTATGCCGATGCAGCGATAATAACCCCACCCTCATCGATGCCCGGGAGGAAACCTTGAAACCAATCCAAGGGCACGGCCAAGTAAAACCCCCCTCCCCTTTATCCCCCCCCCCCCCCCCCCCCCAAAAAATGATATAGGAAAGGTGTCATAGGTGGATACTTCATGGCAGGGATGAAATTGTGTTTTTAATATGTAGCCAATGGGGAAGTAACCAATCGGGGGGAAGCGGGGGGAAGCAAAAAAAAAATTTCGTTTTTTTTTTGAATTTTTTTCAGGCATCAAGACCACACGATAATATGAAAATTTAAAAAAGACACTTCGTGATGAATGTTATTATTTAGGCGGAAAAACGATCGACAAAAATAATATTCAAGATAATATTGATCGCGAAGAATGTTAACGTTTTTTGTTTTCATGTTTTGTGAAGCAAAATTTAGCCCGATTTAGAGTTTAGGGTTTAGGGACTAAACCCAAAATACCAAACCCTAAACTTTAAACCGTTCGTGTTAAAAACTCAATCTAAATCCTAAATTTAAACTCTAAATATCCACCCAAACCCTAAATTTCTAAACCCTAATATCTAAACCATATAAACCCTAATATCTAGAACCTCAACATACGCTCGAAAAACATGATAATTGTTATATATTGATTCTTCGAGCGTTTTTCCGCCAAAATAAAAACATTTATCACAAAGTGTCTTTATTAAATGTTCATATTTTCATCCAATTTATAATGTTCGTGAACAAAGTTTTTTCAAAAAACAAAAAAAATAAAAAGTTTTGCTTCCCCTCGCTTCCCCCCGATTGGTTACTTCCCCCTTGATCATACCACTATATATATATATATATATATATATATATATATATATATATATATATATATATATACATATATATATATGTATATATATATATATATATATATATATATATATATATATATATATATATATATATATATATTAAGAAAAATGGTGTCTCTCGCTTACAATTATCTGTGCATATTTATACTACCTGATATACTACACACAATCTTTTCGTTTACAATTTGCAATCAATGTGAAACAATACAACCTATTTATCTACATTATGTCATAAATGAGAAATAGTCATGAAGTTGTAATCAATAAATTGATCACACATATATTTGACTTTCGGAGAACAATATATCGTAACAATAATTTATTTATTTGCAATAATTCATATACATTTGTTAACAATTAATAATGTATTTTTTTAGAAAGAGATATCTAAAATTCATTTAATAGCTTTAGGAAGAGGTATCTAAAAATTATACTTAATAGCTAATCCTATTGTAGATTTGTAGCATATGGTTCATAGTACTAAAACATAATGTTTCTATCTATATATAATATAAAGTAAACCTTACATCCAACAACTAAATATGTATAAGCATTATCACTTTCAAGTTTCTCAAAATTTATGTAACACATTGATTTATTTACTCTCATAGTCTCAGGCTTACCTGTAACAACCAAGCATGTATAAGTAGTAATACATTCAAACTTCTCATTTTCAAGAAAATTACAATGGTTAATTCGACACATAGTTAAATCAGGTTAAGAAAAAAAAAAAATCAAACTTAATGGGTTAAGAAAAAAGATCAAACTTAATTGTGGTCGACTTGTTTGATACAAACACTAAAATCACCTAGATACTTTAAACCTATAGCGATTATCGCACCAATAAATATATACATGTTAATATCCCATTTTCATTACTCCAAGAGTGGTCACCGTGCAGCAGCACCCAAGTCAAACTCTACTAGAGCTGCAATATAAGATTAGGCATACATTAGGAACTTAGCATAATAATAACACTCATACACATCACCAAAAAATGACGTTTAATCCTCCAATCACCACTATGCATCAATTAGTTGATTTTTTTTGCTGTATATTGTAGCTTAGTAACCCACACTCACAACCAATAATGGATCACATAATTCATCGGTATAAGTTGTATTAAGAAGTCATTTCATATGTAACCAGAAAATTGTAAATTCAAAGTCCTTGCTTATAGTACACTAAGTCAAAAACTTTCTGAACTTATTAATCCAAAGTAGAATGCTTCTCCCTAACAGCTTATAGAAAATGAAATCATGTCAAATACCTATGATAATACAAATATTTTCGACGATAAATTTTCGTAAGCTATATTATCCAATATTTAATTTATTGAAATAATGTTGTCATAACATTAGATAACACTAATTTTCTAAGAATATCAAAAGGTCATATTTGAAAAAAGTTCAAGTAAATTACTTAGTATTTCTTCTACTAACAAAACATAAGTGCCACATACGTAACTAATGAAGGATTAATGTGCAAGGTACAACATATAACTATATGGCCAAATTCATTTGAGCATTCGGGGTCACACACATATACACCGAGACGTCAAATAAAATATATATATGATGTATATATATTACTCAAGTAACAAAATAGTAAATCGAAATTAATTCATTTACTATTCATGTGAATAGTAAATGAAACGAAATTAATTAATTTACTATTCACATAAAAGCGACATGATAGAAATTATTAATTATAAATTACATAACATAACCCTAAAGTATTTGAGAAATACGACTTTATAAATCGTAAAAGGGAATTAAATATTTGCAAGATTTTGCAAGATATTGCAATATTTTATTCCACCGAATTTTGGACTCGTTTTACAAAAGTCGTTTAACTTATTAGTTTTCATATATTACATATATGGATATGGAATATTTCTATAAAAGGTAGAGATAATGAAAACACACACATGCTTGTTTAGAGTACGAAAACAAAGAAAAGTCAAAATCCTTTGTGACGACCCGGAAATTTCCGATCAAATTTAAACTTAATCTTTATATGATTTCGACACGATAAGCAAAGTCTGTAATGTTGAATCTCGAAAAACTTTGAACTATCTTCATATATTCAATTACCCTCGACTGGTTCCAACGATTCACGATCAACAAATCGTAAATAGATATATATATATATATATATATATATATATATATATATATATATATATATATATATATATATATATATATATATATATATATATTAATTTGAAATATAATTTAAAATATTATATTATTTAGTTATTAGAATTAATTTTGAAGAATAAAAATAATATATGATATAATAAAATTTTTATTTAAAATGAATCTATGTAATTACAAGTTGTATTATTAATATAAGATAAAATATTGTTAATATATTAAAATGGTTATTATTAATATAATTATTACTATTAATTCCAGTATTATGAATATCATGATATATATATTTATATATATAAAATTTAATATAATTAAATTGTTAATTTTTATTAATATCCCTTTAAAATTATTATTATTACTTTTATCATTAATTTTATTATTAAATGTATTATTTCGATATTATTATCATTATTAATCCTAATATTGTTTTATTTGTAATATTTTGATTATTAATAGTATTATTACTTCCATTATTATTAATATTAGTATTTTTTATTATTAACTGCAACTTTATTAATATATATATTTTTTATATATATTTATATTATAGAAATCTGCTATAAATTAATATATTTATATAAACTGTACTTTTAAAAAAAAAAGAAAAAAGAAAACGCGTATGAATCTATTTCTGTTATAAAAATCCAGTTCAGTACTAAATTTTTAGACTTTATATTAAATCAAAGATTTCAAAACCGGTTGACATCGTGATCAAGCTTTTTATTTTGATATCTACTCGTACGATCCTGTCTCAATGTTTGTTACACGTCCATATCAAGATACAATGCAAAAAATTAAGCTTACTGCATCACTTCTTTAATCAAGCTATATATATCATATACTGGAATTTACAAAAAGAAGAACAGAAAATTCATTAAAAAGCAGACTCCCCTGTTCGTGGTAACTTCAAAACAAAAATTCAATTTTTAATTCCATTTGAAAAACTAAAATTGCTGTTATGTTAGGGATCCATTGAGCAAACTATCTGCAAAGTTATAGGTTTTAATTTTTCATATTGATTATTAATTTGTCGAGTCAAAGTATTTTTGTAGAAAGTCAAACATCGAGTTCAATCGTGAAATTTGAGTCCGTGGTTGTGTTTCCAGTTAAATTGGTGATCGGGAAAGTTTTTAGAAGTAATTTGAAACACAATTTGTGATATAATCTTTGCCTATTACGTTCTTAAAATTCAAAAGTGATTTAATTTTTTTTTTAAAGCAGTGACGGCAAGAACAAGCTGTGATATGTTTTTTTTTAAATTTTTTTTTAAAAGTATTCATAACAAGTTAATTATGATTCAAATCCAAGTCTTAAATAAATTTTGTAATTCACGATTATGTTATGAGGGGAATGGTTTGACTGTATATTAGAAGAAGGAGGAAGAAGATACAGAACACATACGGGTTATAAAGTTACCAGATGGGTTATTAAACAGAAAAACAGTTATGGCTCAATGGTCATGAGTGTTTCGGGTTTAGCTAGAGGTCACGGGTTCGAGCCCTGCAGTGGCTCGTTTTCTTTTTGGAACTAGTTTTATAAGAGGTAGTTCCCATATTTATTATTATTATTATTATTATTATTATTATTATTATTATTATTATTATTATTATTATTATTATTATTATTATTATTATTATTATTATTATTATTATTGTTATTCATTGTTATTATTATGATAGTTATAATTACTCTTAATATGTAGAATTATTATTAAGATTATCCTTAATAGAATTTAAAAGGTATTATCATTATTATTAATGTTAATGTTATTATTAATAAAACAAGTATTATTATTATTATTAATATTATCAAAATGATTATTAATACGATTATTATCATTATTATCATTAGTAGAAAAATTGTATATTCATAGTTATTATTACCAAGTATTTTTATTATTAAAAGTATCATTATTGTAAATCTAATATTTTTATTAAAATTAGTATTAATATTACAAAGTATCATTAACAGAATTATCATTTAAACATTAATATTAGTACTACCTTATGATTACTGAAATTTCTATTAAAACTAGTATTATGATTAAAATTAACCTTATTATTAAAAGTAATATGTTTATTAAAACTATCATTTTTATCTTTTTAAAAGATTCATTTTTTTTAAAATTAATATTATTATTATCATTTTTATCATCATCAGGATTACTACAAATAGATATATTTTTTTATTATCACAATATTGATATTAGTAAAATGATATTAAATAAGTTATATGAATTAAGTATATTAAATTATCTATGGCTACATCTATATAACATATAAAGACAACAAGTATATTATTAATAATAAATATAAATTTACTAGATTATGATTTTATTTTTAATAAATATAAAATTGATATAGGTTCGTGAATTCGAGGCCAACCCTGCATTGTACATTATCGTCATATGTATTTTTACTACAAAATACAGTATGGTGAGTTTCATTTGCCTTTTTACCCTTTATATTTTTGGGCTGAGAATACATGCGCAATTTTTATAAATGTTTTACGAAATAGACACAAGTAATTGAAAGTACGTTATATGGGTTAATGATCGAAGCCGAATATGCCCCTTTTTACTTGGTAACCTAAGAATTAGTAAACCAGTCTACTAATTGATGCGAATCCTAAAGATAGATCTATTGGGCCTAACGAACCCCATCCAAAGTACCAGATGCTTTAGTACTTCGATGTTGTTTTATCATGTTCGAAGGATTTCTCGGAATGATTGGGGATATTCTTATATGCATCTTGTTAATGTCGGTTACCAGGTGTTCAAACCATATGAATGATATTTTTGTCTCTATGCATGGGACGTATTTTTATGAGAACTAAAAATGAAAATCTTGTGGTCTATTAAAATGATGTTTTGTTAAACTAATGAACTCACCAACCTTTTGGTTGACACTTTAAAGCATGTTTATTCTCATGTATGAAAGAAATATTCCGCTGTGCATTTGCTCATCTTAGAGATTTTATTTGGAGTCATTCATGACATATTTCAAAAGACATTGCATTCGAGTCATTGAGTTCATCAATATTATTATTAAGTCAATTATAGTTAGATATATTATGAAATGGTATGCATGCCGTCAATTTTCGATGTAAAGAAAGTTTGTCTTTTAAAAACGAATGCAATGTTTGTAAAATGTATCATATAGAGGTCAAATACCTCGCGATGTAATCATATGTTATTGTATTCGTCCTTATGGATTAGGATGGGTCGCTTCATCCTTTTCGTTGTTATTGTATCACAAAAATCAAACTAGCTCATGGTTAAGTTTTGGTTCATATTGAAACCATTTACGGAGGATTAATTATTATTGGTTTATTAATATAATTGGATTATATTAATAAGTTACTTGAGTTTGGACTAGCATCCATTGACGGTTGTTTGAAGTGTAGTGTGGACTATCCTAAGAGACGGTCATATTTTTGATCGTAGGTTTCTCTCCTTCAATCAGTTTCTTCAAGAAAGGTATATCGTTTACTCACTTTGTGAATTACATATTTTGACAATTATTAATGGTGTAATTGGATCATTGGGATAAATTAATCGTGTGCATGTTTCATTAAATTTAAATATATGAATATATAATCTTGTAAATGTTTTTATGAAATAATAAAAGATTATTATTTTAACTATCTGCTGCGTTAATCTGAAATTGGTAAAAGTACACACGGTTTTCCAACAGTGGTATCCGAGCCGCTTTTACACCATCTTAATTGTCGCGTGATTTTCTTTAGATTTAGATTTGTGGTGAATTGGTAAGAGTCAAAACCTTTATGGTTTTGAAAGTCAACTTTGTTGATTACCTCATGACGCACGAATAAGATCTGGAAAAAATTACTGTTATAAATTTTGAATTTATTTTTATGGCTTGAATAATTGTTGTTTATTTCATTCCATGGTTGTACACATGCATTGTAACCATGGACAAGCCATATGTAGGTTTTAGTAATGTAGTTATTAAAATTGTGATTGCACACATAGCCCATAATGCCCCGACCTATGTATGATTGTTGTGATTGTTGATTACGGCAATATTAAGTCATATTGATTATTTATTTTTTATAAGAAAGGCCATTTTAAAGAAAAAGTTGTATTATATTTATTTTTCATTTTCATAGTATTGTATTTAAGTTTATTCTAAATTGTAAAAGTATTAGATTAGTTATATTTTTCAAATTTAAATAAATGTAACAAGATGCAGATTGAAGATAAAATACAACATGCTTTTGGCTTAGACGATGGCGAACAGGTCAATTTTGACAACGATGACGTTTGTCAAGTTTTCACTTGATTCTTGAATTAAGTGGGAGCTACGATATTACCCTTAGTTTGACCTCTTGATCCCATGTCGGCTCATGGGATCAAGCATAGGATTTTTGGGCTAGGCTATGTGTGTGTGATGCATGGTTGTGTTTTATTTTTGCATTTATATATAATTGTTGATTATAATATATGCTAAATGTTTTTGAAAGGAAATATTAAATAAAACCGGTAACGAGTTTCAAATATTAAAATTGTTGATTTTAAAAAGTTAAACTCTAACAAGTTTAAAATTAAATAATTTTGAGACTTAAATTACATATTTTGTTTTATGGAAACATTAAATAAAACTCTAAACGAGTTTCAAAGATTAAAATTGATGATTTTAAAATAAGTTAAACTCTAACGAGTTTAATGTTAAATGATTTTCAAAGTCAAATAATATATATGGACGACATCTTTTAAAACTATTTTAAAACGATACACGTTTGTGTATTTGTTATTTTTATATCCTATAAATTAAATAACAAATTAGATCACAAACATAATCGACATATACAATTGGTTAAAATGTTTTTTAACTAATAGTTTAGCGAATCTTGTGTGCATGCATTATTCGTTGACACAAACTTTTTCCAAAATACCCGTCAAATTTAAGTCATGCCATCCAATGAGCTTGCAAACACTCCCGGTTATTTTTCTGATCTGGTGAGACTAGGCTGAATTATAGCCACGAGATGGATTTTTTGATCTAGTGAGACTAGCGTGAATTTCCACTGTTTCCAAATTGGACGACTTAATCGTATTCACGGTGAGACCTGAGTTCGAGGCAATGATGGGACAAACATGACATTAGATAATAGTGGTTTGTTGGACTACATATATCTCTAGGTCCCATAAAGATCTAAGAGTTGTACTTGTAATGATTGGTACCCGCTACCTACCAATAGACTCCATAACTGCTAGCTGATCAACAGATGTGGCTATGGGACCTCTGTGATGACCCGAGAATTTCCGACCAAATTTAAACTTTAATCTTTATATGATTTCGATACGATAAGAAATGTCTGTTAGGTTGGATCTCAAAAATTTTGAACTGTTTCATATGTTCAATTACTATTCGACTGCTCTCGACGAATCACGAACATTTATTCGTAAATAAACATGTATATGTATATATATAAATAGATATATGAAAGTACTATAACTTAAAATAATAAGATACGATTTAATCGTTAGAACTAAATATGTAAGATAACTTGTGATATAATAAAATTTAATATTACAACATATTGTATGAATATAATGTACTTAGGATATAATTAGCTTTGAGAACACATATAGATATTCATAATTGTTGATTATGCCTTGGAGAGATAAGATTCGATCAATACTTGCAAACCTCAATTTTAATTTCTTGTTTAGAACCCCACTTGTTTCCCACAAGTTCATCTGACACCAAATACAACAAGTTAAATAATAATAATTGTACATATATATTGCATATAATCTGGATCTGGACATATGTATCATATAATTATATGATTATATATTTGATTCTTTTGACAAACGTAAACAAACATATATGCTTTCAAATAAGCTTTTCTTTTCATTATTATGTCACTATTTTATAATAGGTTGCCATCAAATTTGAGATAACACCAAACTACTTTTACTTTCCCTTGCCAACTCTTTTGGACATCTATATGCAATTTGGAAAATATAGATGCATGTATCATACGGTGTTTTAACTATTTTGCACAGTATAAAGGAGATATTATCATTCTGTTTACTGTTATTGCTTGTGTCCTCCTAATATGATTATGAAAATGAATTCTATATAACTATACACTTACATATACATACACACACACACCATATCTATCTCCCTCTTTCTCTGAATGCCCACGACTGCAACCACCATTCTCCATCACTTAAATCACCTTCACCTTAGCTTTATGCTATCTGTCTTTGATCCCCATCGTGAACACCCCCGATCACCATCATCAACTTTCACCCTCCATCAACCAACACAATACCACTCCACAACCTTCGAATCAACTAGACGCCATCTCCACCACCTACAACACTAATCGTAAACCATCAATCTAACACCATTTAACCTGCTTGAACAGCAACATGATTGCAGCTACAATCACTGTTTTCTTGAATACCGTAACCAATAAACTCACCACTATTCATCATCACCTTCGTAACCCGTCACCACCTTCTTTATCGTAAACCACCACCGGGAGCCAACCGTCGCCACCATCAATCAAACCATCATCTTATTTCTCTCCTTCTTGATTTCCTGTCGATGAAACCCAAACCAACACCACCTCAACCCCTTCCACCGAGAACCGGTCACCACAACCACCAATTCTCGTACTTTCTGTTTGAAATCACCACAAACCCGTCATCGTGACGGCTACTGCTGCAGGTTCTCTTCTTGTTTTTGTTTTGACCATAAACCATCACGGCTACCATCTTCTACCACCACAAACCATCAACCTCCGCCACCGCTATTGCTACAGCAACCTTATGTTGTAAACCGCCACCCTCAAACTTCGTAAATCACCACTTCCACCCTCAAACTACTTTCATTCCTGTTCCTATTCGAAAACAGCCTGAATACCCACGAAACTCTCTGCAGCCATTCTTTTTCTATTTCTGTTCAGCGAGAAATTTATGGTGTTAATTAATGATAAACCGATTGATACTATTAATTGTTATAAAAGTGATGATGAGTAGGGTCGATGATTAAAGACGTTGGTGATAAAGATAACCATGACAGGCTGTTATCACTTGTGTTTGTTCCTATTGTAAACTGATTTTTTTTAAAAGAAATCTTGAGTCATTTGTTTATGGATCGGGCTTCTAGTAGATCAACTATATTTAAGTGGGCTGCTAAACATAAATACCAATCTATATATTTTTAATTGTTTTGGGCCTGCCTTTAATCTTGGGCTGTGATGTTGGTATATCGTGAGGATGATAATACATAGAATCACGAATTGTTGATAACGAACGATGGGGTTATGATAAACTATAATGATGATGATTGATGGACGAATATGATGATTAGATGATAGAAGATGGTAAATGAGTAGGTTTAATGGGTGATCGATTAAGTGAAGATGATGAGTATGAGGTCGTTAATAATATGATGATTATGTTTAGATGGGTTTGAACGAGATATTACGGGTCGTGAATATTTTAGGGTGGAAATAATTTCAGAAGTACACGAACAGAGGGACGGTTAAGAGAGTGTTTGGGTTAGCGGGAGGTCGAGGGTTCGAGTCCCGGCTTGGACAGTTTACATTTTTTTAAGCATTTAAAGGTAGTACACTTATTAACTTATTGTTATTACTATTTTTATTATTATTATTATCATGAATTATTATTATTGTTGTTATTATTATTTTTATTAGATATAATATTTAATGTTATTATTATCATTATTCTAATTATTATTAGTAACCTAGTTACTAGTAAGATTGACACTATTATAACTACAAATATAATAAGTATTATTATAATTATTATTATTATTAATATGATTAAGATTGTTGTCATTAGTAATATATAATCATTTATATTGTACAATATTATTGTATTATTAATATTTGTATCATTTTAAAATTTTTTAGTATTAATAATATTGATATAATCATTACTATTAGTACTAGCACTTCGTTAACATGAAAATCATTAACAAGTATTATTGTTATTGAAAATTAATATAATTATTAATAAAAGTATCGTTACTTTAAATTTATATTTTTATAAATTCTATTATTAATACTATCATTAATATTAATATTTAATAGTACCATGAAAATTATTATTATTATCAGCATAATTATTTTAAAATTATTATAACTAGTATTTTATAAACAAAAGAATAATTACATAAAAGTATATCTAATATACATACCTTAACTATATTAATATTTTATATACAAAATAAATACATTTGATTAAGTAATGAAATATATATAAGATATTAATATAAAAATTATATAACTAATAATACTATATATATTTATTCGATTATGATTAAATGTATTAATATATACACATAAATGATATAGGTTCGTGAATCCGAGGCCAACCCTGCATTGTTCAATATTGTCATATGTATTTTTACTACAAAATACATTAGGTGAGTTTCATTATTCTCTTTTCATATACATTTTTGGGCTGAGAATACATGTGCTATTTTTATAACTGTTTTACGAAATAGACACAAGTAATCGAAACTACATTCTATGGTTGAATTATTAAATCGAATATGCCCCTTTTTATTAAGTCTGGTAATCTAAGAATTAGGGAACAGACACCCTAATTGACGCGAACTCTAAAGATAGATCTATCGGGCCCAACAAGCCCCATCCAAAGTACCGGATGCTTTAGTATTTCGAAATTTATATCATGTCCGAAGGAGGATCCCGGAATGATGGGGATATTCTTATATGTATATTGTGAATGTCGGTTACCAGGTGTTCAATCCATATGAATGATTATTTTTGTCTCTATGCATGGGACGTATATTTATGGGAAATGAAAATCTTGTGGTCTATTAAAATGATGGAAATGTTTATTTATGTTAAACTAATGAACTCACCAACCTTTTGGTTGACACTTGAAAGCATGTTTATTCTCAGGTACGAAAGAAATCTTCCGCTGTGCATTTGATCATTTTAAAGATATTACTTGGTGTCATTCATGACATATTTCAAAAGACGTTGCATTCGAGTCATTGAGTTTATCAAGATCATTATTAAGTCAATTATAGTTGAATATATTATGAAATGGTATACATGTCTGTCAACTTTAGATGTAATGAAAGATTGTCTTTTCAAAACGAATGCAATGTTTGTAAAATGTATCATATAGAGGTCAAGTACCTCGCGATGTAATCAACTGTTGTGAATCGTTTATAATCGATATGGACTTCGTCCGGATGGATTAGGACGGGTCCTTTCAACCTCTATGTGGATCTTAGGCTTTCGTAAATTAATTATTTTTTATAAAGATTATAAAAACTTGGATAGTTAATTTATTAAAGCTCAATATCGAAAATACTAAATTGAATCTTATATCTATTGTAGATGTCAAATAATCAAAACGTAAACCAAAACACACTTCCTTCTTTGTTGGAGAAGTATAAACTCAATGTTCAAACTTCCTAGACTGGCACTGCAATCCGAGAATTGTTCTCAAGCATAATTAGAAGTTGAATAAAGTTTAGAACCCATATCCTTTCTTCCTGTTGTGGCAGTTACTGCTGCTCAGTAAAATGATTATCGAATGTTGTTCGATGATCAGGAAGAAATAGGATTGAAGGGTGAAAAAGAATAAGCCGAATACTTTGTGGAAGGAAAATGACAAATCATTTGCTAGGAAAAATATTCCACCTTCCAAGAAGGAAAGCCCAACAAAAGAAGCCGAATGTTTTCATTGTGGAAAGGTTGGCAATTGGAGAAGGAAGTTGTCCTATCTTCCAATCTGAGCTGAGAAAAGGAAACGCTGGTGAGACTAGCAAATCAGGTATATTCCATATATAGTTATATACTTCTTCTAGTGATTCCTAGATCTTTGTTAATTGGTTGTGGCCTTCACACCTGTAACAATATAAAGGGAATGAGAATAAGTAATAGACTGAAGAAAGACACACTGGAATTGCAAGTAGGCAAGGGGATCAAGCTTTTGTTAAAGCTATTGGTACCTCTGAACTTACTTCTCTAAGTGGTCTTATTCTTTCGTTGGAACAATAGCATTAAGATCTCAATACTGCGAGCGACATAGTTTGAAAGATGTTAGTATTGAACTTGCATTTACACACTTAGGTATTTCAGTTTCTAAGGAAAATATATATATCTTAATACCTATCCATATGATGGTATTTTTGAAATTGATATGCATAGTGAAATGTCCCGTTCTTATTGACTAAAAACGTTCCATATTAATTGATTTCGTTGCGAGGTTTTGACCTCTATATGAGACGTTTTTTAAAGACTGCATTCATTTTAAAACAAACCATAACCTTTATTTCATCAATAAAGGTTTAAAAAGCTTTACGTAGATTATCAAATAATGATAATCTAAAATATCATGTTTACACACGACCATTACATAATGGTTTACAATACAAATATGTTACAACAAAATAAGTTTCTTGAATGCAGTTTTTACACAATATCATACAAGCATGGACTCCAAATCTCGTCCTTATTTAAGTATGCGACAGCGGAAGCTCTTAATAATCACCTGAGAATAAACATGCTTAAAACGTCAACAAAAATGTTGGTGAGTTATAGGTTTAACCTATATATATCAAATCATAATAATAGACCACAAGATTTCATATTTCAATACACATCCCATACATAGAGATAAAAGTCATTCATATGGTGAACACCTGGTAACCGACATTAACAAGATGCATATATAAGAATATCCCCATCATTCCGGGACACCCTTTCGGATATGATATAAATTTCGAAGTACTAAAGCATCCGGTACTTTGAATGGGGCTTGTTGGGCCCGATAGATCTATCTTTAGGATTTGCGTCAATTAGGGTGTCTGTTCCCTAATTCTTAGATTACCAGACTTAATAAAAAGGGGCATATTCGATTTCGATAATTCAACCATAGAATGTAGTTTCACGTACTTGTGTCTATTTTGTAAATCATTTATAAAACCTGCATGTATTCTCATCTCAAAAATATTAGATTTTAAAAGTGGGACTATAACTCACTTTCACAGATTTTTACTTCGTCGGGAAGTAAGACTTGGCCACTGGTTGATTCACGAACCTATAATAATATATACATATATATCAAAGTATGTTCAAAATATATTTACAACACTTTTAATATATTTTGATGTTTTAAGTTTATTAAGTCAGCTGTCCTCGTTAGTAACCTACAACTAGTTGTCCACAATTAGATGTACAGAAATAAATCGATAAATATTATCTTGAATCAATCCACGACCCAGTGTATACGTATCTCAGTATTGATCACAACTCAAACTATATATATTTTGGAATCAACCTCAACCCTGTATAGCTAACTCCAACATTCACATATAGAGTGTCTATGGTTGTTCCGAAATATATATAGATGTGTCGACATGATAGGTCAAAACATTGTATACGTGTCTATGGTATCTCAAGATTACATAATATACAATACAAGTTGATTAAGTTATGGTTGGAATAGATTTGTTACCAATTTTCACGTAGCTAAAATGAGAAAAATTATCCAATCTTGTTTTACCCATAACTTCTTCATTTTAAATCCGTTTTCAGTGAATCAAATTGCTATGGTTTCATATTGAACTCTATTTTATGAATCTAAACAGAAAAAGTATAGGTTTATTGTCGGAAAAATAAGTTACAAGTCATTTTTGTAAAGGTAGTCATTTCAGTCGAAAGAACGACGTCTAGATGACCATTTTAGAAAACATACTTCCACTTTGAGTTTAACCATAATTTTTGGATATAGTTTCATGTTCATAATAAAAATCATTTTCTCAGAATAACAACTTTTAAATCAAAGTTTATCATAGTTTTTAATTAACTAACCCAAAACAGCCCGCGGTGTTACTACGACGGCGTAAATCCGATTTTACGGTGTTTTTCGTGTTTCCAGGTTTTAAATCATTAATTTAGCATATCATATAGATATAGAACATGTGTTTAGTTGATTTTAAAAGTCAAGTTAGAAGGATTAACTTTTGTTTGCGAACAAGTTTAGAATTAACTAAACTATGTTCTAGTGATTACAAGTTTAAACCTTCGAATAAGATAGCTTTATATGTATGAATCGAATGATGTTATGAACATCATTACTACCTTAAGTTCCTTGGATAAACCTACTGGAAAAGTGAAAAATGGATCTAGCTTCAACGGATCCTTGGATGGCTCGAAGTTCTTGAAGCAGAATCATGACACGAAAACAAGTTCAAGTAAGATCATCACTTGAAATAAGATTGTTATAGTTATAGAAATTGAACCAAAGTTTGAATATGATTATTACCTTGTATTAGAATGATAACCTACTGTAAGAAACAAAGATTTCTTGAGGTTGGATGATCACCTTACAAGATTGGAAGTGAGCTAGCAAACTTGAAAGTATTCTTGATTTTATGTAACTAGAACTTGTAGAATATATGAAGAACACTTAGAACTTGAAGATAGAACTTGAGAGAGATCAATTAGATGAAGAAAATTGAAGAATGAAAGTGTTTGTAGGTGTTTTTGGTCGTTGGTGTATGGATTAGATATAAAGGATATGTAATTTTGTTTTCATGTAAATAAGTCATGAATGATTACTCATATTTTTGTAATTTTATGAGATATTTCATGCTAGTTGCCAAATGATGGTTCCTACATGTGTTAGGTGACTCACATGGGCTGCTAAGAGCTGATCAATGGAGTGTATATACCAATAGTACATACATCTAAAAGCTGTGTATTGTACGAGTACGAATACGGGTGCATACGAGTAGAATTGTTGATGAAACTGAACGAGGATGTAATTGTAAGCATTTTTGTTAAGTAGAAGTATTTTGATAAGTGTATTGAAGTCTTTCAAAAGTGTATAAATATATATTAAAACACTACATGTATATACATTTTAACTGAGTCGTTAAGTCATCGTTAGTCGTTACATGTAAGTGTTGTTTTGAAACCTTTAGGTTAACGATCTTGTTAAATGTTGTTAAACCAATGTTTATAATATCAAATGAGATTTTAAATTATTATATTATCATGATATTATCATGTATGAATATCTCTTAATATGATATATATACATTAAATGTCTTTACAACGATAATCGTTACATATATGTCTCGTTTAAAAATCATTAAGTTAGTAGTCTTGTTTTTACATATGTAGTTCTTTGTTAATATACTTAATGATATGTTTACTTATCATAGTATCATGTTAACTATATATATATATCCATAAATATGTCATCATATAGTTTTTACAAGTTTTAACGTTCGTGAATCACCGGTCAACTTGGGTGGTCAATTGTCTATATGAAACATATTTCAATTAATCAAGTCTTAACAAGTTTGATTGCTTAACATGTTGAAAACATTTAATCATGTAAATATCAATCTCAATTAATATATATAAACATGGAAAAGTTCGGGTCACTACAGTACCTACCCGTTAAATAAATTTCGTCTCGAAATTTTAAGTTGTTGAAGGTGTTGATGAATCTTCTGGAAATAGATGCGGGTATTTCTTCTTCATCTGATCTTCACGCTCCCAGGTGAACTCGGGTCCTCTACGAGCATTCCATCGAACCTTAACAATTGGTATCTTGTTTTGCTTAAGTCTTTTAACCTCACGATCCATTATTTCGACGGGTTCTTCGATGAATTGAAGTTTTTCGTTGATTTGGATTTCATCTAACGGAATAGTGAGATCTTCTTTAGCAAAAAATTTCTTCAAATTCGAGACGTGGAAAGTGTTATGTACAGCCGCGAGTTGTTGAGGTAACTCAAGTCGGTAAGCTACTGGTCCGACACGATCAATAATCTTGAATGGTCCAATATACCTTGGATTTAATTTCCCTCGTTTACCAAATCGAACAACGCCTTTCCAAGGTGCAACTTTAAGCATGACCATCTCTCCAATTTCAAATTCTATATCTTTTCTTTTAATGTCAGCGTAGCTCTTTTGTCAACTTTGGGCGGTTTTCAACCGTTGTTGAATTTGGATGATCTTCTCGGTAGTTTCTTGTATAATCTCCGGACCCGTAATCTGTCTATCCCCCACTTCACTCCAACAAATCGGAGACCTGCACTTTCTACCATAAAGTGCTTCAAACAGCGCCATCTCAATGCTTGAATGGTAGCTGTTATTGTAGGAAAATTCTGCTAACGGTAGATGTCGATCCCAACTGTTTCCGAAATCAATAACACATGCTCGTAGCATGTCTTCAAGCGTTTGTATCGTCCTTTCGCTCTGCCCATCAGTTTGTGGATGATAGGCAGTACTCATGTCTAGACGAGTTCCTAATGCTTGCTGTAATGTCTGCCAGAATTTTGAAATAAATCTGCCATCCCTATCAGAGATAATAGAGATTGGTATTCCATGTCTGGAGACGACTTCCTTCAAATACAGTCGTGCTAACTTCTCCATCTTGTCATCTTCTCTTATTGGCAGGAAGTGTGCTGATTTGGTGAGACGATCAACTATTACCCAAATAGTATTAAAACCACTTGCAGTCCTTGGCAATTTAGTGATGAAATCCATGGTAATGTTTTCCCATTTCCATTCCGGGATTTCAGGTTGTTGAAGTAGACCTGATGGTTTCTGATGCTCAGCTTTGACCTTAGAACACGTCAAACATTCTCCTACGTATTTAGCAACATCGGCTTTCATACCCGGCCACCAAAAATGTTTCTTGAGATCCTTGTACATCTTCTCCGTTCCAGGATGTATTGAGTATCTGGTTTTATGAGCTTCTCTAAGTACCATTTCTCTCATATCTCCAAATTTTGGTACCCAAATCCTTTCAGCCCTATACCGGGTTCCGTCTTCCCGAATATTAAGATACTTCTCCGATCCTTTGGGTATTTCATCCTTTAAATTTCCCTCTTTTAAAACTCCTTGTTGCGCCTCCTTTATTTGGGTAGTAAGGTTATTATGAATCATTATATTCATAGATTTTACTCGAATGGGTTCTCTGTCCTTCCTGCTCAAGGCATCGGCTACCACATTTGCCTTCCTCGGGTGGTAACGAATCTCAAAGTCGTAATTATTCAATAATTCAATCCACCTACGCTGCCTCATATTCAGTTGTTTCTGATTAAATATGTGTTGAAGACTTTTGTGGTCGGTATATATAATACTTTTGACCCCATATAAGTAGTGCCTCCAAGTCTTTAATGCAAAAACAACCGCGCCTAATTCCAAATCATGCGTCGTATAATTTTGTTCGTGAATCTTCAATTGTCTAGACGCATAAGCAATCACCTTCGTTCGTTGCATTAATACACAACCGAGACCTTGCTTTGATGCGTCACAATAAATCACAAAATCATCATTCCCTTCAGGCAATGACAATATAGGTGCCGTAGTTAGCTTTTTCTTCAATAACTGAAATGCTTTCTCTTGTTCATCATTCCATTCAAATTTCTTCCCTTTATGCGTTAATGCAGTCAAGGGTTTTGCTATTCTGGAAAAGTCTTGGATGAACCTTCTGTAGTAACCAGCTAGTCCTAAAAACTGGCGTATGTGTTTCGGAGTTTTCGGGGTTTCCCACTTTTCAACAGTTTCTATCTTTGCCGGATCCACCTTAATACCTTCTTTGTTCACTATGTGACCGAGGAATTGAACTTCTTCCAACTAAAATGCACACTTTGAAAACTTAGCGTACAATTCTTCCTTCCTCAATACTTCTAACACCTTTCTCAAATGTTCACCGTGTTCTTGGTCATTCTTTGAGTAAATAAGTATGTCATCAATGAAAACAATGACAAACTTGTCAAGGTATGGTCCACACACTCGGTTCATAAGGTCCATGAACACAGCTGGTGCATTAGTTAAAGCAAACAGCATGACCATAAACTCGTAATGACCGTAACGTGTTCTGAAAGCAGTCTTTGGAATATCATCTTCTTTCACCCGCATTTGATGATACCCGGAACGTAAGTCAATCTTTGAATAAACAGACGAGCCTTGTAGTTGATCAAATAAGTCGTCAATTCTCGGTAGTGGGTAGCGGTTCTTGATGGTAAGTTTGTTCAACTCTCGGTAGTCGATACACAACCTGAATGTACCATCTTTCTTCTTGACAAACAAAACAGGAGCTCCCCACGGTGATGTGCTTGGTCGAATGAAACCACGCTCTAAAAGTTCTTGTAATTGGCTTTGCCGTTCTTTCATCTCGCTGGGTGCGAGTCTGTAAGGAGCACGAGCTATTGGTGCAGCTCCTGGTACAAGATCTATTTGAAATTCAACGGATCGATGTGGGGGTAATCCCGGTAATTCTTTCGGAAATACATCGGGAAATTCTTTTGCAATGGAAACATCATTGATGCTCTTTTCTTCAGTTTGTACTTTCTCGACGTGTGCTAGAATAGCATAGCAACCTTTTCTTATTAGTTTTTGTGCCTTCAAATTACTAATAAGATGTAGCTTCGTGTTGCCCTTTTCTCCGTACACCATTAAGGGTTTTCCTTTTTCTCGTATAATGCGAATTGCATTTTTGTAACAAATGATCTCTGCTTTTACTTCTTTCAACCAGTCCATACCGATTATCACATCAAAACTCCCTAACTCTACTGGTATCAAATCAATCTTAAATGTTTCGCTAACCAGTTTAATTTCTCGATTCCAACATATATTATCTGCTGAAATTAATTTACCATTTGCTAATTCGAGTAAAAATTTACTATCCAAAGGCGTCAATGGACAACTTAATTTAGCACAAAAATCTCTACTCATATAGCTTCTATCCGCACCCGAATCAAATAAAACGTAAGCAGATTTATTGTCAATAAGAAACGTACCCGTAACAAGCTCCGGGTCTTCCTGTGCCTCTGCCGCATTAATATTGAAAACTCTTCCGCGGCCTTGTCCATTCGTGTTCTCCTGGTTCGGGCAATTTCTAATAATGTGGCCCGGTTTTCCACATTTATAACAAACTACATTGGCATAACTTGTCCGACACTACTTGCTCCGCCATTACTCGTTCCGACACCATTTGTTTCTTTCGTTCTATTAACCCCTGGTCCGTAGACCTCACACTTCGCCGCGCTATGACCATTTTTTTTTACACTTGTTGCAAAATTTGGTGCAGAACCCCGAGTGATACTTTTCACACCTTTGGCATAGCTGCTTCTGATTGTTGTTGTTGTTGCGGTTATTATTGTTGTTGGGATGATTGTTGTAGTTGCTGTTGTTGTTGTTGTTGTTATTGTTGGGCCGTTTGTTGTAGTTGCGATTGATGTTGCGATTGTTGGGATAATTGTTGCGATTATTGTTGTAATTGTTGTTGTTGTTGTATTGGTGATTCTTATCACCGTTTTCCTCCCACTTTCTTTTGACTTGCTTCACATTGGCCTCTTCAGCAGTCTGTTCTTTAATTCTTTCTTCAATCTGGTTCACTAGTTTGTGAGCCATTCTACATGCCTGTTGTATGGAGGCGGGCTCGTGTGAACTTATATCTTCTTGGATTCTTTCCGGTAATCCTTTCACAAACGCGTCGATCTTCTCTTCCTCATCTTCGAATGCTCCCGGACACAATAGGCACAATTCTGTGAATCGTCTTTCGTACGTGGTAATATCAAATCCTTGGGTTTGTAACCCTCTAAGTTCTGTCTTGAGCTTATTGACCTCGGTTCTGGGACGGTACTTCTCGTTCATCAAGTGCTTGAATGCTGACCACGGTAGTGCGTACGCATCGTCTTATCCCACTTGCTCTAGATAGGTATTCCACCATGTTAACGCAGAACCTGTGAAGGTATGCGTAGCGTACTTCACTTTGTCCTCTTCAGTACACTTTCTTATGGCAAACACCGATTCGACCTTCTCGGTCCACCGTTTCAATCCGATCGGTCCTTCGGTTCCATCAAATTCCAAAGGTTTGCAGGCAGTGAATTCTTTGTAGGTGCATCCTACACGATTTCCTGTACTGCTAGATCCAAGGTTATTGTTGGTATGTAGCGCAGCCTGTACTGCGGCTATGTTTGAAGCTAGAAAAGTACGGAATTCCTCTTCATTCATATTCACGGTGTGTCGAGTAGTCGGTGCCATTTCCTTCAAAATAGTCAAATGTAACAAGTTAATCATATAGAATATTAAGAGTAGTTAATAGTATTTCGTAGCATAATATGAACTCATTTATAAAAGCTTTTTCTTCATATTAGCGTTTTATAAGTTTAAATTCGGGTAGTACCTACCCGTTAAGTTCATACTTAGTAGCTAATATACAATTCAACTACTATAATTCTATATGAAAAACTGATTATAATAATATTTCGCGTTCAAACTTTTACACAATATTTTACAAACTTACAATACCGCTTATTTTACATATAGCATGAAATATAGCACACAATAAATTTGATACAAGATGGTTGTGAAGATAATTCTAGCTAGTACATAAGTCGTTCAGCAAAGGCAATAAAGACACATAATTCATACGTCCAGAAACAAGTCATGCATTCTGGTTTTACTAGGATTACTTCCCATCCTTGGTCTTGTGGAACATAACCGTTATGGCCATTGATAAGACAGCGTGTTGTAACGTCGTCAAAGGGACGAGGGTTACGTAATGTCCAACAGTCCCGTAACAATCTAAAAACCTCATTTCTTACCCCAATTACCGACTCCGTCACTTGTGGGAACGTTTTGTTTAATAGTTGTAGCCCGATGTTCTTGTTCTCACTTTGGTGAGAAGCGAACATTACTAATCCGTAAGCATAACATGCTTCTTTATGTTGCATGTTAGCCGCTTTTTCTAAATCACGAAGTCCAATATTCAGATATATTGAGTCAAAATAATTTCTTAACCCATTGCGTAAAATAGCATTTGGGTTCCCTGCAATATATGCGTCAAAGTAAACACATCATAACTTATGGATTTCCCAATGTGATATCCCCCATCTTTCGAACAAAAGCCTTTTATAAACCAAGGCATTCTTGGAACGTTCTTCGAATGTCTTACAAACTGATCTCGCCTTAAATAGTTGTGCTGAAGAATTCTGACCGACTCTAGACAAGATTTCATCAATCATGTCTCCGGGTAGGTCTCTTAAAATATTGGGTTGTCTATCCATTTTGTGTTTTTATACTGTAAAATAGACAAGAGTTAGATTCATAAAAAAAATACTTATTAATACAAGCAATTTTTACATATATCATAAAGCATAAGCACACTATATTACATATATTACACCACACGAATACAACTATCTTATTCCGACTCGCTTGTTTCTTCTTCTTCGGTTTTGGTTCGTTTTGCCAAGTTTCTAGGGATATATGATGTTCCCCTAATACGAGCCGTCGTTTTCCACATTGGTTTAGAAAAACCTGGTGGTTTAGAGGTTCCCGGGTCATTGTTACAACTTAAGGACTTCGGGGGTTGACGATACATATAAAGTTCATCGGGGTTGGAATTAGATTTCTCAATTTTTATGCCCTTTCCCTTATTATTTTCTTTTGCCTTTTTAAATTCAGTTGGGGTAATTTCTATAACATCATCGGAATTCTCGTCGGAATCCGATTCATCGGAGAATTGGTAATCCTCCCAATATTTTGCTTCCTTGGCGGAAACACCATTGACCATAATTAACCTTGGTCGGTTGGTTGAGGATTTTCTTTTACTTAACCGTTTTATTATTTCCCCCACCGGTTCTATTTCTTAATCCGGTTCCGATTCTTCTTCCGGTTACGACTCTTCTTCCAGTTCCTCTTCGGGAACTTGTGAATCAGTCCACGAATCATTCCAATTTACATTTGACTCTTCATTATTATTAGGTGAGTCAATGGGACTTGTTCTAGAGGTAGACATCTATCACATAATATCAAACGCGTTAAGAGATTAATATATCACATAATATTCACATGTTAAAAATATATAGTTTCCAACAAAATTTGTTAAGCAATCATTTTTCAAGTAAACACGGTCGAAGTCCAGACTCACTAATGCATCCTAACAAACTCGATAAGATACACTAATGCAAAATTCTGGTTCTCTAAGACCAACGCTCGGATACCAACTAAAATGTCCCGTTCTTATTGACTAAAAACGTTCCATATTAATTGATTTCGTTGCGAGGTTTTGACCTCTATATGAGACGTTTTTCAAAGACTGCATTCATTTTAAAACAAACCAGAACCTTTATTTCATCAATAATGGTTTAAAAAGCTTTACGTAGATTATCAAATAATGATAATCTAAAATATCCTGTTTACACACGACCATTACATAATGGTTTACAATACAAATATGTTACAACAAAATAAGTTTCTTGAATGCAGTTTTTACACAATATCATACAAGCATGGACTCCAAATCTCGTCCTTATTTAAGTATGCGACAGCGGAAGCTCTTAATAATCACCTGAGAATAAACATGCTTAAAACGTCAACAAAAATGTTGGTGAGTTATAGGTTTAACCTATATATATCATATCATAATAATAGACCACAAGATTTCATATTTCAATATACATCCCATACATAGAGATAAAATTCATTCATATGGTGAACACCTGGTAACCGACATTAACAAGATGCATATATAAGAATATCCCCATCATTCCGGGACACCCTTCAGATATGATATAAATTTCGAAGTACTAAAGCATCTGGTACTTTGGATGGGGTTTGTTAGGCCCAATAGATCTATCTTTAGGATTCGCGTCAATTAGGGTGTCTGTTCCCTAATTCTTAGATTACCAGACTTAATAAAAAGGGGCATATTCGATTTCGATAATTCAACCATAGAATGTAGTTTCACGTACTTGTGTCTATTTTGTAAATCATTTATAAAACCTGCATGTATTCTCATCCCAAAAATATTAGATTTTAAAAGTGGGACTATAACTCACTTTCACAGATTTTTACTTCGTCGGGAAGTAAGACTTGACCACTGGTTGATTCACGAACCTATAACAATATATACATATATATCAAAGTATGTTCAAAATATATTTACAACACTTTTAATATATTTTGATGTTTTAAGTTTATTAAGTCAGCTGTCCTCGTTAGTAACCTACAACTAGTTGTCCACAGTTATATGTACAGAAATAAATCGATAAATATTATCTTGAATCAATCCACGACCCAGTGTATACGTATCTCAGTATTGATCACAACATTCACATATAGAGTGTCTATGGTTGTTCCGAAATATATATAGATGTGTCGACATGATAGGTCGAAACATTGTATACGTGTCTATGGTATCTCAAGATTACATAATATACAATACAAGTTGATTAAGTTATGGTTGGAATAGATTTGTTACCAATTTTCACGTAGCTAAAATGAGAAAAATTATCCAATCTTGTTTTACCCATAGCTTCTTCATTTTAAATCCGTTTTGAGTGAATCAAATTGCTATGGTTTCATATTGAACTCTATTTTATGAATCTAAACAGAAAAAGTATAGGTTTATAGTCTGAAAAATAAGTTACAAGTCGTTTTTGTAAAGGTAGTCATTTCAATCGAAAGAACGACGTCTAGATGACCATTTTAGAAAACATACTTCCACTTTGAGTTTAACCATAATTTTTGGATATAGTTTCATGTTCATAATAAAAATCATTTTCTCAGAATAACAACTTTTAAATCAAAGTTTATCATAGTTTTTAATTAACTAACCCAAAACAGCCCGCGGTGTTACTACGACGGCGTAAATCCGATTTTACGGTGTTTTTCGTGTTTCCAGGTTTTAAATCATTAAGTTAGCATATCATATAGATATAGAACATGTGTTTAGTTGATTTTAAAAGTCAAGTTAGAAGGATTAACTTTTGTTTGCGAACAAGTTTAGAATTAACTAAACTATGTTCTAGTGATTACAAGTTTAAACCTTCGAATAAGATAGCTTTATATGTATGAATCGAATGATGTTATGAATATCATTACTACCTTAAGTTCCTTGGATAAACCTACTGGAAAAGAGAAAAATGGATCTAGCTTCAACGGATCCTTGGATGGCTAGAAGTTCTTGAAGCAGAATCATGACACGAAAACAAGTTCAAGTAAGATCATCACTTGAAATAAGATTGTTATAGTTATAGAAATTGAACCAAAGTTTGAATATGATTATTACCTTGTATTAGAATGATAACCTACTGTAAGAAACAAAGATTTCTTGAGGTTGGATGATCACCTTACAAGATTGGAAGTGAGCTAGCAAACTTGAAAGTATTCTTGATTTTATGTAACTAGAACTTGTAGAATATATGAAGAACACTTAGAACTTGAAGATAGAACTTGAGAGAGATCAATTAGATGAAGAAAATTGAAGAATGAAAGTGTTTGTAGGTGTTTTTGGTCGTTGGTGTATGGATTAGATATAAAGGATATGTAATTTTGTTTTCATGTAAATAAGTCATGAATGATTACTCATATTTTTGTAATTTTATGAGATATTTCATGCTAGTTGCCAAATGATGGTTCCCACATGTGTTAGGTGACTCACATGGGCTGCTTAGAGCTGATCATTGGAGTGTATATACCAATAGTACATACATCTAAAAGCTGTGTATTGTACGAATACGAATACGGGTGCATACGAGTATAATTATTGATGAAACTGAACGAGGATGTAATTGTAAGCATTTTTGTTAAGTAGAAGTATTTTGATAAGTGTATTGAAGTCTTTCAAAAGTGTATAAATATATATTAAAACACTACATGTATATACATTTTAACTGAGTCGTTAAGTCATCGTTAGTCGTTACATGTAAGTGTTGTTTTGAAACCTTTAGGTTAACGATCTTGTTAAATGTTGTTAACCCAATATTTATAATATCAAATGAGATTTTAAATTATTATATTATCATGATATTATCATGTATGAATATCTCTTAATATGATATATATACATTAAATGTCTTTACAACGATAATCGTTACATATATGTCTCGTTTAAAAATCATTAAGTTAGTAGTCTTTTTTTTACATATGTAGTTCTTTGTTAATATACTTAATGATATGTTTACTTATCATAGTATCATGTTAACTATATATATATCCATAAATATGTCATCATATAGTTTTTACAAGTTTTAACGTTCGTGAATCACCGGTCAACTTGGGTGGTCAATTGTCTATATGAAACATATTTCAATTAATCAAGTCTTAACAAGTTTGATTGCTTAACATGTTGAAAACATTTAATCATGTAAATATCAATCTCAATTAATATATATAAACATGGAAAAGTTCGGGTCACTACACATAGTGTAATTTCAAATGAGAATTCTGTGTATACCTACATCGCCAAAGTCTTCAAGCAAGACTTGAATAAGACCTATCTATGACATTGTCATATTGGTCATATAAACAAACAATGCATTTCAAAACTCTAATCTAATGGACTTTTGAAATCAATTGACTCTTAGTCATTTGATGTATATGAGTCATGTTTATCTGAAAAGATGACAAATGCTTCTTTCTCCGATTTAGGTAAAAGAGCTAAAGATCTTTTAGGACTAATACATACTGTTGTATGTAGCCCTTTGAGAACAATGTATAGATTTAGTTAATTTTACTTCATTACAATTACTAATGAGTACAGTAGCTATGATTATGTTCACTTGCTGAAACATAAACATAAAGCTATTTTAACATTCAAAAGTATTCCAAAATGAAGTAGATAATTAGCTTGGAAAGACCATTAAAGCACTTCGCTCCGACGGAGTAAGTAAGTTTATGAATCAAAAGTTTTTTGGACCACCTAAAAAATTGTAGGATTGTCTCATAGTTCACTCTACCTTACACACCACAACACGAAGGTGTGTCTGAGTAAGAGGAATCAAACTTTACTTGATATAGTTTGATTTATGATGAGTCTGATTTCTCTACTACCGTCTTTTAGGGATATGTATGAGAGTCTGCTGCAGGCATACTCAATGTGATTCCAACTATGAAGGTAGAAAAGACATCATATGAGTTATGGCATGGGAAGAATCCCAAGTTATCTTATCTGAAAGTCTGGAGTTGTAAAGCGTACGTGAAGCATGACACATCAAACAAATTAGAACCCGGAACTATCTAATGTTACTTTGTATGATACATAAAGGAAACAATGGGTTACTACTTTTACTACCAAGCTGAAGACAACTTGTTTTCTACTCAGTCTGCTGAATTCCTGGAAAGAGATCTTCTCTTATAAGAAGTCAGTGGGAGTAAAGTAGATCTTGAAGAAATTCAAGTACTTTAAAGTAACATACATTCAGTAAGCACTAGCAATCCACACTTTGAAACTGAGCACACTGTTGGTGAGTCAGAACGTGTTACACCTGCACTTTATAGATCTAGTAGAACTCATCGGCTTATGAGGTTTAATTATCTGCTTAATTCAGATAAACCTCAACTAAGGGATTATGATGAACCCTCTAGCTGCGTGATGCCATATCAGATCCTGAATCTGAAAATGACTAGATTCTATGAATACAGATATGCAGTCCATGAAGGATAATCAAGTATGAGACTTGATTGATCTTCTACCCAATTGTAAGACAATGAGGTAAAAGTGGGTCTGCAAAGGAAGACTGATATGGACGGTAATGTAAACACTTTTAAAGCTCGATTAGTAAAAAAAGGTTATGATGAAAGTTTTTCACCAGTCGCGTACCTTAAAACAATTAGGATACTTATTGCCATGGTTACTTTTCATGAAAATAAAATATGGCTAATGGATGTCAAAACCGCTTTCCTAAATGGCGGCCTAAGCGAGGATGTATATATGGTTCAGCCGGAAGTGTTTAAGAATCCTAAGCATCCTAATAAAGTATGCAAGCTTCTAAAATCCATTTATGGATAAAAGCAAGCATCCATGAGCTAGAATCTTAAGTTTAATGAGAAAATCAAAGTGTTTAATTTTTCTCAAAACCAAGATAAGCCCTGAGTTTACATTAGAGCTAGTGGGAGCAGAGTAGTTGTAGTGACCCGAACTTTTCTATGTTTATTTTATATTAAATGAAATTGATGTTTACATGATTAAGTGTTTCCAACATGTTAAGCAATCAAACTTGTTAAGACTTGATTAAGTGAAATAGATTTCATATAGACAATTGACCACCCAAGTTGACCGGTGATTCACGAACGTTAAAACTTGTAAAACTATATAATGACATATATATGGATATATATATATAGCTAACATGATATTATGATAAGTAAACATATCATTAAGTATATTAACAATGAACTTCATATGTAAAAACAAGACTACTAACTTAAGGGTTTCGAAACGAGACATATATGTAACGATTATCGTTGTAACAACATTTAACTGTATATATATCATACTTAGATATATTAATATATCATAATATCATGATAATGTAATAATTTAACATCTCTTTAGATATAATAAACAATGGGTTAACAACATTTAACAAGATCGTTAACCTAAAGGTTTCAAAACAACATTTACATGTAACGACTAACGATGACTTAACGACTCAGTTAAAATGTATTTACATGTAGTGTTTTAATACGTATTCATACACTTTTTAAAGACATCAAGACACTTATCAAAGTACTTCTACTTAACAAAAATTCTTACAATTACATCCTCGTTCAGTTTCATCAACAATTCTACTCGTATGCACCCGTATTCGTACTCGTACAATACACAGCTTTTAGATGTATGTACTATTAGTATATACACTCCAATGATCAGCACTTAGCAGCCCATGTGAGTCACCTAACACATGTGGAAACCATAATTTGGCAACTAGCATAAAATATCTCATAAAATTACAAAAATATTAGTAATCATTCATGACTTATTTACATGTAAACAAAATTACACATCCTTTATATCTAATCCATATACCAACGACAAAAAACACCTAAAAATACTTTCATTCTTCAATTTTCTTCATCTAATTGATCTCTCTCAAGTTCTATCTTCAAGTTCTAAGTGTTCTTCATAAATTCTATAAGTTCTAGTTTCATAAAATCAAGAATACTTCCAAGTTTGCTAGCTTACTTCCATTCTTGTAAAGTGATCATCCAACCTCAAGAAATCTTTCTTATTTACAGTAAGATATCTTTCTAATACAAGGTAATACTCATATTCAAACTTTGATTTAATTTCTATAACTATAACAATCTTATTTCGAGTGGAAATCTTACTTGAACTTGTTTTCGTGTCATGATTCTGCTTCAAGAACTTTCAAGCCATCCAAGGATCCTTTGAAGCTAGATCTATTTTTCTCATTTCCAGTAGGTTTATCCATAAAACCTGAGGTAGTAATGATGTTCATAACATCATTCGATTCATATATATAAAACTACCTTATTCGAAGGTTTAAACTTGAAATCACTAGAACATAGTTTAGTTAATTCTAAACTTGTTCGCAAACAAAAGTTAATCCTTCTAACTTGACTTTTAAAATCAACTAAACACATGTTCTATATCTGTATGATATGCTAACTTAATAATTTAAAGCCTGGAAACACGAAAAACACCGTAAAACCGGACATATGCCGTCGTAGTAACACCGCGGGCTGTTTTGGGTTTGATAATTAAAAACTATAATAAACATTGATTTAAAAGTTGTTCTTTTGGGAAAATAATTTCTCTTATGAACATGAAACTATATCCAAAAATCATGGTTAAACTCAAAGTGGAATTATGTTTTTCAAAATGGTCATCAAGACGTCGTTCTTTCGACTGAAATGACTACCTTTACAAAAATGACTTGTAACTTATATTTCTGACTATAAACCTATACGTTTTCTATTTAGATTCATAAAATTGAGTTCAATATGAAACCATAGCAACTTGAAACACTCAAAACGGATTTAAAACGAAGAAGTTATGGGTAAAACAAGATTGGATATTTTTACTTGTTGTAGCTACGTGAAAATTGGTAACAAATCTATATTAATCATATCCTAGCTAACTTATATTGTATAATACATATATTCTAATATATTATGTAATCTTGGGATACCATAGACACGTATGCAAATGTTTTGACATATCATATCGACCTATCTAAATATATTATTTGGAACAACCATAGACACTTTATATGTAGTAATGTTGGAGTTAGCTATACAGGGTTGAGGTTGATTCCAAAAATATATATACTTTGAGTTGTGATCTAGTCTGAGACGTGTATACACTGGGTTGTGGATTGGGTCAAGATAATATATATCAATTTATTTTCTGTACATCTAACTATGGATAACTATTTGTAGGTTACTAACGAGGACAGCTGACTTAATAAACTTAAAACATTAAAACGTATTAAAAATGTTGTAAATATATTTTGAACATACTTTGATATATATGTACATATTTGTTATAGGTTCGTGAATCGACTAGTGGCCAAGTCTTACTTTCCGACGAAGTAAAAAATCTGTGAAAGTGAGTTATAGTCCCACTTTTAAAATCTAATATTTTGGGATGAGAATACATGCAATTTTATAAATATTTTACGAAATAGACAGAAGTAAATGAAACTACTTTATATGGGTGAATGATCGAAGCCGAATATGCCCCTTTTTAGCTTGGTAGCCTAAGAATTTGGGAACAGACCCCCAAATTAGCGCGAATCCTAAAGATAGATCTATCTGGCCCAACAAGCCCCATTCTGGAATTTGGAATGCTTTAGTACTTCGATTTTATCATGTCCGATGGGTGTCCCGAAATGATGGGGATATTCTATTTGTATCTTGTTAATGTCAGTTACCAGGTGTTCACCGTATGAATGATTTTTATCTCTATGTATGGGATGTATTGAAATATGAAATCTTGTGGTCTATTATTATGATTTGATAATATATAGGTTAAACCTATAACTCACCAACATTTTTGTTGACGTTTTAAGCATGTTTATTCTCAGGTGATTATTAAGAGCTTCTGATGTCGCATACTAAAATAAAGACAAGATTTGGAGTCCATGCTTGTATGATATTATGTAAAAACTGCATTCAAGAAACTTATTCTTGATGTAATATATTCTTATTGTAAACCATTATGTAATGGTCGTGTATAAATGGTATATTTTAGATTATCATTATTTGATAATCTACGTAATGCTTTTTAAACCTTTATCGATAAAATAAAAGTTATGGTTGTTTTAAAATGAATGCAGTCTTTGAAAAACATCTCATATAGAGGTCAAAACCTCGCGACGACATCAATTAATATGGAACGTTTATAATCAATATGAACGGGACATTTTAGTTGGTATCAGAGCTGGTATAACCGCGTCCATGTGTAGCTGGTTAGTCGTAAAGGAGGTTGTCACAGTGTTACCTGTGACGTAGCATTGGCTCTTATTCCTTGCGATCCCTTACGAGGGTTGGTAATAGCCGAGAGGCAGGCCCTAAAATCTTTATCTGAGGTACACTCAGTGGTCACCAGGCGGTTAGCTGGGAAGGCACTGGGTGGGACGTGTGGTGTCCCCAACTGAAGTTCAATTGGTATCCGAGCATTGGTCTTAGAGAACCAGAAATTTGCATTATGTAGTGACCCGAACTTTTCCATGTTTATATATATTAATTGAGATTGATATTTACATGACTAAATGTTTCCAATATGTTAAGCAATTAAACTTGTTAAGACTTGATTAATTGAAATATGTTTCATATAGACAATTGACCACCCAAGTTGACCGGTGATTCACGAACGTTAAAACTTGTAAAAACTATATGATGACATATATATGGATATATATATATAGTTAACATGATACTATGATAAGTAAACATATCATTAAGTATATTAACAATGAACTACATATGTAAAAACAAGACTACTAACTTAATGATTTTTAAACGAGACATATATGTAACGATTATCGTTGTAAAGACATTTAATGTATATATATCATATTAAGAGATATTCATACATGATAATATCATGATAATATAATAATTTAAAATCTAATTTGATATTATAAACATTGGGTTAACAACATTTAACAAGATCGTTAACCTAAAGGTTTCAAAACAACACTTACATGTAACGACTAACGATGACTTAACGACTCAGTTAAAATGTATATACATGTAGTGTTTTAATATGTATTTATACACTTTTGAAAGACTTCAATACACTTATCAAAATACTTCTACTTAACAAAAATGCTTACAATTACATCCTCGTTCAGTTTCATCAACAATTCTACTCGTATGCACCCGGATTCGTACTCGTACAATACACAGATTTTAGATGTATGTACTATTAGTATATACACTCCAATGATCAGCTCTTAGCAGCCCATGTGAGTCACCTAACACATGTGGGAACCATCATTTGGCAACTAGCATGAAATATCTCATAAGATTACAAAAATATGAGTAATCATTCATGACTTATTTACATGAAAACAAAATTACATATCCTTTATATCTAATCCATACACCAACGACCAAAAACACCTACAAACACTTTCATTCTTCAATTTTCTTCATCTAATTGATCTCTCTCAAGTTCTATCTTCAAGTTCTAAGTGTTCTTCATAAATTCCAAAAGTTCTAGTTTCATAAAATCAAGAATACTTTCAAGTTTGCTAGCTCACTTCCAATCTTGTAAGGTGATCATCCAACCTCAAGAAATCTTTGTTTCTTACAGTAGGTTATCATTCTAATAGAAGGTAATAATCATATTCAAACTTTGGTTCAATTTCTATAACTATAACAATCTTATTTCAAGTGATGATCTTACTTGAACTTGTTTTCGTGTCATGATTCTGCTTCAAGAACTTCGAGCCATCCAAGGATCCATTGAAGCTAGATCCACTTTTCTCTTTTCTAGTAGGTTTATCCAAGGAACTTAAGGTAGTAATGATGTTCATAACATCATTCGATTCATACATATAAAGCTATCTTATTCGAAGGTTTAAACTTGTAATCACTAGAACATAGTTTAGTTAATTCTAAACTTGTTCGCAAATAAAAGTTAATCCTTCTAAATTGACTTTTAAAATCAACTAAACACATGTTCTATATCTATATGATATGCTAACTTAATGATTTAAAACCTGGAAACACGAAAAACACCGTAAAACCAGATTTACGCCGTCGTAGTAACACCGCGGGCTGTTTTGGGTTAGTTAATTAAAAACTATGATAAAATTTGATTTAAATGTTGTTATTCTGAGAAAATGATTTTTATTATGAACATGAAACTATATCCAAAAATTATGGTTAAACTCAAAGTGGAAGTATGTTTTCTAAAATGGTCATCTAGAGTCGTTCTTTCGGCTGAAATGACTACCATTACAAAAACGACTTGTAACTTATTTTTCCGACTATAAACCTATACTTTTTCTGTTTAGATTCATAAAATAGAGTTCAATATGAAACCATAGCAATTTGATTCACTCAAAACGGATTTAAAATGAAGAAGTTATGGGTAAAACAAGATTGGATAATTTTTCTCATTTTAGCTACGTGAAAATTGGTAACAAATCTATTCCAACCATAACTTAATCAACTTGTATTGTATATTATGTAATCTTGAGATACCATAGACACGTATACAATGTTTCGACCTATCATGTCGACACATCTATATATATTTCGGAACAACCATAGACACTCTATATGTGAATGTTGGAGTTAGCTATACAGGGTTGAGGTTGATTCCAAAATATATATAGTTTGAGTTGTGATCAATACTGAGATACATATACACTGGGTCGTGGATTGATTCAAGATAATATTTATCGATTTATTTCTGTACATCTAACTGTGGACAACTAGTTGTAGGTTACTAACGAGGACAGCTGACTAAATAAACTTAAAACATCAAAATATATTAAAAGTATTGTAAATATATTTTGAACATACTTTGATATATATGTATATATTGTTATAGGTTCGTGAATCAACCAGTGGCCAAGTCTTACTTCCCGACGAAGTAAAAATCTGTGAAAGTGAGTTATAGTCCCACTTTTAAAATATAATATTTTTGGGATGAGAATACATGCAGGTTTTATAAATGATTTACAAAATAGCACAAGTACGTGAAACTACATTCTATGGTTGAATTATCAAAATTGAATATGCCCCTTTTTATTAAGTCTGGTAATCTAAGAATTAGGGAACAGACACCCTAATTGACATGAATCCTAAAGATAGATCTATCGGGCCCAACAAGCCCCATCCAAAGTACCGGATGCTTTAGTACTTCGAAATTTATATCATATCCGAAGGGTGTCCCGGAATGATGGGGATATTCTTATATATGCATCTTGTTAATGTCGGTTACCAGACCATATGAATGATTTTTATCTCTATGTATGGGATGTGTATTGAAATATGAAATCTTGTGGTCTATTATTATGATTTGATATATATAGGTTAAACCTATAACTCACCAACATTTTTGTTGACGTTTTAAGCATGTTTATTCTCAGGTGATTATTAAGAGCTTTCGCTATTGCATACTTAAATAAGGATGAAATTTGGAGTCCATGCTTGTATGATATTGTGTAAAAACTGCATTCAAGAAACTTATTTTGTTGTAACATATTTGTATTGTAACCATTATGTAATGGTCGTGTGTAAACAGGATATTTTAGATTATCATTATTTGATAATCTACGTAAAGCTTTTTAAACCGTTATTGATGAAATAAAGGTTATGGTTTGTTTTAAAATGAATGCAGTCTTTGAAAAACGTCTCATATAGAGGTCAAAACCTCGCAACGAAATCAATTAATATGGAACGTTTTTAATCAATAAGAACGGGACATTTCAGTTGATATCCGAGCGTTGGTCTTAGAGAACCAGAATTTTGCATTAGTGTGTCTTATCGAGTTTGTTAGGGTGCATTAGTGAGTCTGGACTTCGACCGTGTTTACTTGAAAAATGATTGCTTAACAAATTTTGTTGGAAACTATATATTTTTAACATGTGAATATTATGTGATATATTAATCTCTTAACGCGTTTGATATTATGTGATAGATGTCTACCTCTAGAACAAGTCCCATTGACTCACCTAATAATAATGAAGAGTTAAATGTAAATTGGAATGATTCGTGGACTGATTCACAAGTTCCCGAAGAGGAACCAGAAGAAGAGTCGGAACCGGAAGAAGAATCGGAACCGGAAGAAGAATCGGAACCGGATGAAGAAATAGAACCGGTGGGGGAAATAATAAAACGGTTAAGTAAAAGAAAATCCTCAACCAACCAACCAAGGTTAATTATGGTCAATGGTGTTTCCGCTAAGGAAGCAAAATATTGGGAGGATTACCAATTCTCCGATGAATCGGATTCTGACGAGAATTTCGATGATGTTATAGAAATTACCCCAACTGAATTTAAAAAGGCAAAAGAAAATAATAAGGGAAAGGGCATAAAAATAGAGAAATCTAATTCCAACCCCGATGAACTTTATATGTATCGTCAACCCCCGAAGTCCTTAAGTTGTAACAATGACCCGGGAACCTCTAAACCACCAGGTTTTTCTAAACCAATGTGGATAACGACGGCTCGTATTAAGGGAACATCATATATCCCTAGAAACTTGGCAAAACGAACCAAAACCGAAGAAGAAGAAACAAGCGAGTCGGAATAAGATAGTTGTATTCGTGTGGTGTAATATATGTAATATAGTGTGCTTATGCTTTATGATATATGTAAAAATTGCTTGTATTAATAAGTATTTTTTTTATGAATCTAACTCTTGTCTATTTTACAGTATAAAAACACAAAATGGATAGACAACCCAATATTTTAAGAGACCTACCCGGAGACATGATTGATGAAATCTTGTCTAAAGTCGGTCAGAATTCTTCGGCACAACTATTTAAGGCGAGATCAGTTTGTAAGACATTCGAAGAACGTTCCAAGAATGTCTTGGTTTATAAGAGACTTTCATTTGAAAGATGAGGGATATCACATTGGGAAACCCATAAGTTACGATGTGTTTACTTTGACGCATATATTGCGGGGAACCCAAATGCTATTTTACGCAACGGGTTAAGAAATTATTTTGACTCAATATATCCGAATATTGGACTTCGTGATTTAGAAAAAGCGGCTAACATGCAACATAAAGAAGCATGTTATGCTTACGGATTAGTAATGTTCGCTTCTCACCAAAGTGAGAACAAGAACATCGGACTACAACTATTAAACAAAACGTTTCCACAAGTGAGGGAGTCGGTAATTGGGGTAAGAAATGAGGTTTTTAGATTGTTACGGGACTGTTGGACATTACGTAACCCTCGTCCCTTTGACGACGTTACAACACGCTGTCTTATCAACGGCCATAACGGTTATGTTCCACAAGACCAAGGATGGGAAGTAGTCCTAGTAAAACCAGAATGCATGACTTGTTTCTGGACGTATGAATTACGTGTCTTTATTGCCTTTGCTGAACGACTTGTGTACTAGCTAGAATTATCTTCACAACTATCTTGTATCAAAGTTATTGTGTGCTATATTTCATGCTTTATGTAAAATAAGCGGTATTGTAAGTTTGTAAAATATTGTATAAAAGTTTGAACGCGAAATATTATTATAATCAGTTTTTCATATAGAATTGTAGTAGTTGAATTGTATATTAGCTACTAAGTATGAACTTAACGGGTAGGTACTACCCGAATTTAAACTTATAAAACGCTAATATGAAGAAAAAGCTTTTATAAATGAGTTCATATTATGCTACGAAATACTATTAACTACTCTTAATATTCTGTATGATTAACTTGTTCCATTTGACTATTTTGAAGGAAATGGCACCGACTACTCGACACACCGTGAATATGAATGAAGAGGAATTCCGTACTTTTCTAGCTTCAAACATAGCCGCAGTACAGGCTGCGCTACATACCAACAATAACCTTGGATCTAGCAGTACAGGAAATCGTGTAGGATGCACCTACAAAGAATTCACTGCCTGCAAACCTTTGGAATTTGATGGAACCGAAGGACCGATCGGATTGAAACGGTGGACCGAGAAGGTCGAATCGGTGTTTGCCATAAGTAAGTGTACTGAAGAGGACAAAGTGAAGTACGCTACGCATACCTTCACAGGTTCTGCGTTAACATGGTGGAATACCTATCTAGAGCAAGTGGGACAAGACGATGCGTACGCACTACCGTGGTCAGCATTCAAGCACTTGATGAACGAGAAGTACCGTCCCAGAACCGAGGTCAATAAGCTCAAGACAGAACTTAGAGGGTTACGAACCCGAGGATTTGATATTACCACGTACGAAAGACGATTCACAGAATTGTGCCTATTGTGTCCGGGAGCATTCGAAGATGAGGAAGAGAAGATCGACGCATTTGTGAAAGGATTACCGGAAAGAATCCAAGAAGATATAAGTTCACACGAGCCCGCCTCTATACAACAGGCATGTAGAATGGCTCACAAACTAGTGAACCAGATTGAAGAAAGAATTAAAGAACAGACTGCTGAAGAGGCCAATGTGAAGCAAGTCAAAAGAAAGTGGGAGGAAAACGGTGATAAGAATCACCAATACAACAACAACAGCAATTACAACAATAATCGCAACAATTATCCCAACAATCGCAACATCAATCGTAACTACAACAAACGGCCCAACAACAACAACAACAACAACAACAACAACAACAACAACAACAGCAACTACAACAATCATCCCAACAACAATAATAACCGCAACAACAACAACAATCAGAAGCAGCTATGCCAAAGGTGTGAAAAGTATCACTCGGGGTTCTGCACCAAATTTTGCAACAAGTGTAAAAGAAATGGTCATAGCGCGGCGAAGTGTGAGGTCTACGGACCAGGGGTTAATAGAACGAAAGGAACAAATGGTGTCGGAACGAGTAATGGCGGAGCAAGTAGTGTCGGAGCAAGTTATGACAATGTAGTTTGTTATAAATGTGGAAAACCGGGCCACATTATTAGAAATTGCCCGAACCAGGAGAACACGAATGGACAAGGCCGCGGAAGAGTTTTCAATATTAATGCGGCAGAGGCACAGGAAGACCCGGAGCTTGTTACGGGTACGTTTCTTATTGACAATAAATCTGCTTACGTTTTATTTGATTCGGGTGCGGATAGAATCTATATGAGTAGAGATTTTTGTGAAAAATTAAGTTGTCCATTGACGCCTTTGGATAGTAAATTTTTACTCGAATTAGCAAATGGTAAATTAATTTCAGCAGATAATATATGTCGGAATCGAGAAATTAAACTGGTTAGCGAAACATTTAAGATTGATTTGATACCAGTAGAGTTAGGGAGTTTTGATGTGATAATCGGTATGGACTGGTTGAAAGAAGTGAAAGCAGAGATCGTCTGTTACAAAAATGCAATTCGCATTATACGAGAAAAAGGAAAACCCTTAATGGTGTACGGAGAAAAGGGCAACACAAAGCTACATCTTATTAGTAATTTGAAGGCACAAAAACTAATAAGAAAAGGTTGCTATGCTGTTCTAGCACACGTCGAGAAAGTACAAACTGAAGAAAAGAGCATCAATGATGTTCCCATTGCAAAAGAATTTCCCGATGTATTTCCGAAAGAATTACCGGGATTACCCCCACATCGATCCGTTGAATTTCAAATAGATCTTGTACCAGGAGCTGCACCAATAGCTCGTGCTCCTTACAGACTCGCACCCAGCGAGATGAAAGAACTGCAAAGCCAATTACAAGAACTTTTAGAGCGTGGTTTCATTCGACCAAGCACATCACCGTGGGGAGCTCCTGTTTTGTTTGTCAAGAAGAAAGATGGTACATTCAGGTTGTGTATCGACTACCGAGAGTTGAACAAACTTACCATCAAGAACCGCTACCCACTACCGAGAATCGACGACTTATTTGATCAACTACAAGGCTCGTCTGTTTATTTAAAGATTGACTTACGTTCCAGGTATCATCAAATGCGGGTGAAAGAAGATGATATTCCAAAGACTGCTTTCAGAACACGTTACGGTCATTACGAGTTTATGGTCATGCCGTTTGGTTTAACTAATGCACCAGCTGTGTTCATGGACCTTATGAACCGAGTGTGTGGACCATACCTTGACAAGTTTGTCATTGTTTTCATTGATGACATACTTATTTACTCAAAGAATGACCAAGAACACGGTGAACATTTGAGAAAGGTGTTAGAAGTATTGAGGAAGGAAGAATTGTACGCTAAGTTTTCAAAGTGTGCATTTTGGTTGGAAGAAGTTCAATTCCTCGGTCACATAGTGAACAAAGAAGGTATTAAGGTGGATCCGGCAAAGATAGAAACTGTTGAAAAGTGGGAAACCCCGAAAACTCCAAAACACATACGCCAGTTTTTAGGACTAGCTGGTTACTACAGAAGGTTCATCCAAGACTTTTCCAGAATAGCAAAACCCTTGACTGCATTAACGCATAAAGGGAAGAAATTTGAATGGAATGATGAACAAGAGAAAGCGTTTCAGTTATTGAAGAAAAAGCTAACTACGGCACCTATATTGTCATTGCCTAAAGGGAATGATGATTTTGTGATTTATTGTGACGCATCAAAGCAAGGTCTCGGTTGTGTATTAATGCAACGAACGAAGGTGATTGCTTATGCGTCTAGACAATTGAAGATTCACGAACAAAATTATACGACGCATGATTTGGAATTAGGCGCGGTTGTTTTTGCATTAAAGACTTGGAGGCACTACTTATATGGGGTCAAAAGTATTATATATACCGACCACAAAAGTCTTCAACACATATTTAATCAGAAACAACTGAATATGAGGCAGCGTAGGTGGATTGAATTGTTGAATGATTACGACTTTGAGATTCGTTACCACCCGGGGAAGGCAAATGTGGCAGCCGATGCCTTGAGCAGGAAGGACAGAGAACCCATTCGAGTAAAATCTATGAATATAATGATTCATAATAACCTTACTACTCAAATAAAGGAGGCGCAACAAGGAGTTTTAAAAGAGGGAAATTTAAAGGATGAAATACCCAAAGGATCAGAGAAGCATCTTAATATTCGGGAAGACGGAACCCGGTATAGGGCTGAAAGGATTTGGGTACCAAAATTTGGAGATATGAGAGAAATGGTACTTAGAGAAGCTCATAAAACCAGATACTCAATACATCCTGGAACGGGGAAGATGTACAAGGATCTCAAGAAACATTTTTGGTGGCCGGGTATGAAAGCCGATGTTGCTAAAAACGTAGGAGAATGTTTGACGTGTTCTAAGGTCAAAGCTGAGCATCAGAAACCATCAGGTCTACTTCAACAACCCGAAATCCCAGAATGGAAATGGGAAAACATTACCATGGATTTCATCACTAAATTGCCAAGGACTACAAGTGGTTTTGATACTATTTGGGTAATAGTTGATCGTCTCACCAAATCAGCACACTTCCTGCCAATAAGAGAAGATGACAAGATGGAGAAGTTAGCACGACTGTATTTGAAGGAAGTCGTCTCCAGACATGGAATACCAATCTCTATTATCTCTGATAGGGATGGCAGATTTATTTCAAGATTCTGGCAGACATTACAGCAAGCATTAGGAACTCGTCTAGACATGAGTACTGCCTATCATCCACAAACTGATGGGCAGAGCGAAAGGACGATACAAACGCTTGAAGACATGCTACGAGCATGTGTTATTGATTTCGGAAATAGTTGGGATCGACATCTACCGTTAGCAGAATTTTCCTACAACAACAGCTACCATTCAAGCATTGAGATGGCGCCGTTTGAAGCACTTTATGGTAGAAAGTGCAGGTCTCCGATTTGTTGGAGTGAAGTGGGGGATAGACAGATTACGGGTCCAGAGATTATACAAGAAACTACCGAGAAGATCATCCAAATTCAACAACGGTTGAAAACCGCCCAAAGTTGACAAAAGAGCTACGCTGACATTAAAAGAAAAGATATAGAATTTGAAATTGGAGAGATGGTCATGCTTAAAGTTGCACCTTGGAAAGGCGTTGTTCGATTTGGTAAACGAGGGAAATTAAATCCAAGGTATATTGGACCATTCAAGATTATTGATCGTGTCGGACCAGTAGCTTACCGACTTGAGTTACCTCAACAACTCGCGGCTGTACATAACACTTTCCACGTCTCGAATTTGAAGAAATGTTTTGCTAAAGAAGATCTCACTCTTCCGTTAGATGAAATCCAAATCAACGAAAAACTTCAATTCATCGAAGAACCCGTCGAAATAATGGATCGTGAGGTTAAAAGACTTAAGCAAAACAAGATACCAATTGTTAAGGTTCGATGGAATGCTCGTAGAGGACCCGAGTTCACCTGGGAGCGTGAAGATCAGATGAAGAAGAAATACCCACATCTATTTCCAGAAGATTCGTCAAGACCTTCAACAGCTTAAAATTTCGGGACGAAATTTATTTAACGGGTAGGTACTGTAGTGACCCGAACTTTTCCATGTTTATATATATTAATTGAGATTGATATTTACATGACTAAATGTTTCCAATATGTTAAGTAATCAAACTTGTTAAGACTTGATTAATTGAAATATGTTTCATATAGACAATTGACCACCCAAGTTGACCGGTGATTCACGAACGTTAAAACTTGTAAAAACTATATGATGACATATATATGGATATATATATATAGTTAACATGATACTATGATAAGTAAACATATCATTAAGTATATTAACAATGAACTACATATGTAAAAACAAGACTACTAACTTAATGATTTTTAAACGAGACATATATGTAACGATTATCGTTGTAAAGACATTTAATGTATATATATCATATTAAGAGATATTCATACATGATAATATCATGATAATATAATAATTTAAAATCTAATTTGATATTATAAACATTGGGTTAACAACATTTAACAAGATCGTTAACCTAAAGGTTTCAAAACAACACTTACATGTAACGACTAACGATGACTTAACGACTCAGTTAAAATGTATATACATGTAGTGTTTTAATATGTATTTATACACTTTTGAAAGACTTCAATACACTTATCAAAATACTTCTACTTAACAAAAATGCTTACAACTACATCCTCGTTCAGTTTCATCAACAATTCTACTCGTATGCACCCGTATTCGTACTCGTACAATACACAGCTTTTAGATGTATGTACTATTGGTATATACACTCCAATGATCAGCTCTTAGCAGCCCATGTGAGTCACCTAACACATGTAGGAACCATAATTTGGCAACTAGCATGAAATATCTCATAAGATTACAAAAATATGAGTAATCATTCATGACTTATTTACATGAAAACAAAATTACATATCCTTTATATCTAATCCATACACCAACGACCAAAAACACCTACAAACACTTTCATTCTTCAATTTTCTTCATCTAATTGATCTCTCTCAAGTTCTATCTTCAAGTTCTAAGTGTTCTTCATAAATTCCAAAAGTTCTAGTTTCATAAAATCAAGAATACTTTCAAGTTTGCTAGCTCACTTCCAATCTTGTAAGGTGATCATCCAACCTCAAGAAATCTTTGTTTCTTACAGTAGGTTATCATTCTAATAGAAGGTAATAATCATATTTAAACTTTGGTTCAATTTCTATAACTATAACAATCTTATTTCAAGTGATGATCTTACTTGAACTTGTTTTCGTGTCATGATTCTGCTTCAAGAACTTCGAGCCATCCAAGGATCCATTGAAGCTAGATCCACTTTTCTCTTTTCCAGTAGGTTTATCCAAGGAACTTAAGGTAGTAATGATGTTCATAACATCATTCGATTCATACATATAAAGCTATCTTATTCGAAGGTTTAAACTTGTAATCACTAGAACATAGTTTAGTTAATTCTAAACTTGTTTGCAAATAAAAGTTAATCCTTCTAACTTGACTTTTAAAATCAACTAAACACATGTTCTATATCTATATGATATGCTAACTTAATGATTTAAAACCTGGAAACACGAAAAACACCGTAAAACCAGATTTACGCCGTCATAGTAACACCGCGGGCTGTTTTGGGTTAGTTAATTAAAAACTATGATAAAATTTGATTTAAAAGTTTTTATTCTGAGAAAATGATTTTTATTATGAACATGAAACTATATCCAAAAATTATGGTTAAACTCAAAGTGGAAGTATGTTTTCTAAAATGGTCATCTAGACGTCGTTCTTTCGACTGAAATGACTACCTTTACAAAAATGACTTGTAACTTATTTTTCCGACTATAAACCTATACTTTTTCTGTTTAGATTCATAAAATAGAGTTCAATATGAAACCATAGAAATTTGATTCACTCAAAACGGATTTAAAATGAAGAAGTTATGGGTAAAACAAGATTGGATAATTTTTCTCATTTTAGCTACGTGAAAATTGGTAACAAATCTATTCCAACCATAACTTAATCAACTTGTATTGTATATTATGTAATCTTGAGATACCATAGACACGTATACAATGTTTCGACCTATCATGTCGACACATCTATATATATTTCAGAACAACCATAGACACTCTATATGTGAATGTTGGAGTTAGCTATACAGGGTTGAGGTTGATTCCAAAATATATATAGTTTGAGTTGTGATCAATACTGAGATACGTATACACTAGGTAGTGGATTGATTCAAGATAATATTTATCGATTTATTTCTGTACATCTAACTGTGGACAACTAGTTGTAGGTTACTAACGAGGACAGCTGACTTAATAAACTTAAAACATCAAAATATATTAAAAGTGTTGTAAATATATTTTGAACATACTTTGATATATATGTATATATTGTTATAGGTTCGTGAATCAACCAGTGGCCAAGTCTTACTTCCCGACGAAGTAAAAATCTGTGAAAGTGAGTTATAGTCCCACTTTTAAAATCTAATATTTTTGGGATGAGAATACATGCAGGTTTTATAAATGATTTACAAAATAGACACAAGTACGTGAAACTACATTCTATGGTTGAATTATCAAAATCGAATATGCCCCTTTTTATTAAGTCTGGTAATCTAAGAATTAGGGAACAGACACCCTAATTGACACGAATCCTAAAGATAGATCTATCGGGCCCAACAAGCCCCATCCAAAGTACCGGATGCTTTAGTACTTCGAAATTTATATCATATCTGAAGGGTGTCCCGGAATGATGGGGATATTCTTATATATGCATCTTGTTAATGTCGGTTACCAGGTGTTCACCATATGAATGATTTTTATCTCTATGTATGGGATGTGTATTGAAATATGAAATCTTGTGGTCTATTATTATGATTTGATATATATAGGTTAAACCTATAACTCACCAACATTTTTGTTGACGTTTTAATCATGTTTATTCTCAGGTGATTATTAAGAGCTTCCGCTGTTGCATACTTAAATAAGGATGAAATTTGGAGTCCATGCTTGTATGATATTGTGTAAAAACTGCATTCAAGAAACTTATTTTGTTGTAACATATTTGTATTGTAAACCATTATGTAATGGCCGTGTGTAAACAGGATATTTTAGATTATCATTATTTGATAATCTACGTAAAGCGTTTTAAACCTTTATTAATGAAATAAAGGTTATGGTTTGTTTTAAAATGAATGCAGTCTTTGAAAAACGTCTCATATAGAGGTCAAAACCTCGCAACGAAATCAATTAATATGGAACGTTTTTAATCAATAAGAATGGGACATTTCACATTAGTGTGTCTTATCGAGTTTGTTAGGATACATTAGTGAGTCTGGACTTCGACCGTGTTTTCTTTAAAAAAGATTGCTTAACACTTTTGTTGGAAACTATATATTATTAACATGTAATTATTATGTGATATATTAACCTCTTAATATGTTTGATATTGTGTGATAGATGTCTACCACTAGTACAAATCCCATCGACTCACCTAATAATAATGAAGAGTCGAATATACTTTGAGAAGATTCACAAATTCCTGAAGAGGAACAGGAAGAGGAGGAACCGGAAGAGGAGGAACCGGAAGAGGAGGAACCGGAAGAGGAGGAACCGGAAGAAGAGGAACCGGAAGAGGAGGAACCGGAAGAAGAAGAAGTTCTAGAGGAAGAAATGTTGATACCTACAGTAAATCAATTAAATAAAAGAAAATCCTCAACCAACGGACCAAAGTTAAAAATGGTCAATGGTGTTTCCGCCGAGGAAGCAAATTATTGGGAAGATTACCAATTTTTCGATGAATCGGATCCCGATAAGGATTCCGATGATGTTATAGAAATTACCTCGACCCAATTTAATATAGCAAAAGAAAATAATAAGGGAAAAGGTATAAAAATAGATAAACCTGATTCCAACCCCGATGAACTTTATATGTATCGGCAACGTCCGTATTTCCTAAATTATAACAATAACCCGGGAACCTCTAAACCACCAGATTTTTCTAAACCATTGTGGAAAACGATTGCTCGTATTAGAGGAGCACCATATATCTCTAGAAAATTAGGAAAATGAACCAAGTCCGAAGAAGTAGAAACCAGTGATTCAGATTAGAGGGTTGTAATCATGTTGTGTATTATATGTATTGTAGTGTGCTTGTACTTTTATGTTCTATGTAAAAAGTGCTTGTATTATTTGTTAATACTCTTTTACGAATCTAATCCTTGTCTATTTTACAGTATAAAAACACAAAATGGACGTTAAGGATAGACAACCAAAAATTTTAGAAGACCTACCAGGAGATATGATTGATGAAATCTTGTCTAGAGTCGGGCAGAATTCATCAGCACAATTAGTTACGGCAAAATTAGTTTGCCAAACGTTTGAAAGACATTCCAGGCATGCCTTAGTATATAAAAGGCTTTCCTTTGAAAGATGGGGTATATCACATTGGGGAGACTTTAAGTTACGCCAAGTTTTCTTTAAGGCATTTAGTGTGGGAAACCCAAATGCAATTTACGCTACGGGTTACGAACCTATTTTGACTCAACATATCCCAACATAGGACTCCGTTCTTTAGAAAGAGCTTCTAACATGCAGCATAAAGAAGCATGTTATGCTTACGGGTTAATAATGTTCGCTTCTCATCAAATGGAGAAAAAGAACATTGGGTTGAAATTTTTAAATAAAACATTTTCACAAGTGACGGACTCAGTAGTTGGGGTAAGAAACAAGGTTTTTAGATTGCTACGAGGCTGTTGGGCATTACGAAACCCTCGTCCTTTTGACAACATAACAACATGCTGCCTAGCCAATGGTCATAACGGTTACTTTCCACAAGATCAAGGATGGGAAGTCGTCTTAGTAAAACCAGAATGCATGACTTGTTTTTGGACTTATGAATTACGTTTCTTTATTTCTTTTACTGAACAACTTGCGTATTAACTAGAATTGCCTTTATAGCTGCCGGGTAGTAAAGTTATTATGTGCTATATTTCATCCTATATGTATAATAGCGGTATTGTAAGTTTGTAATATTTTGTATAAAGTTTGAACGCGAAATATTATTGTAATAAGTTTTTCATATAGAAACATAGTAGTTGAATTGTATAGTAGCTAGTAAGTATGAACTTAACGGGTAGGTACTACCCGAATATAAACTATAAAATGCTAATATGAAGAAAAAGCTTTTATAAATAAGTTCATATAATACTACGAGATACTATTGATGTTATGCGAGGTGTATATAAAATAGCTTAAATTTTAGCGGGAAATACTATTAAATACGATACAATTTTACACAAGATATTTATTTATTTATAGAATGGATATACTTAAACCTTGCTACAACACTTATAGGCAGTGTACCTAATCGTACGGTAGTGTAGTTTTTAGTAAGTCCGGTTCGTTCCACAGGGAAAATCTTTTAATCAAAGCTTAACGCTATATTAGTTTAATTTATAAAAATACGAATATATATATAAGTAATATTATTATTTTAAAGGGGGATTTTTACCGTTTAATGACCGGTTTGTCGATTTTAAAACTTTAGTCGCAGTTAAAACCAAATGTAAAATATTAAATAAATAAAAGACTTAATTTAAAGCGTAAAGTAAATAATGATAATGAAATTGCGATAAATAAAAGTGCAATAAAATAAACTTGCGATAATTAAAAAGTACGATAATTAAAAGTGCAATTAAATACAATAACAATAAATAAAAATGCGATAATTAGAAGTGCAATTAAATATAAAATAAAGGAAATTAAATATGAAATAAAAGAATTATGCTTATTTAAACTTCCGTAATCATGATGTTTGACGTGTTGATTTTAGTTTTATGCCCATGGTTTAATTGTCCTTTGTCCTGGATTATTTAATATGTCCGTCTGGTTTTTGTCCATAACAGTCCATCAGTCATAAATATAAAGTGCGAGTGTCCTCATCAAATTATCCTTATACCCGAAGTCAAATATTCCAACTAATTGGGGACTTAAACTGTAACAAGGTTTTATTACTTTGTTTAATAATTACACCAGGATGTCGACTGAGTGTAACCCAAGGTTTTAATACTTTGTTAACAATTATGCCAAGTGTCCTTGTACATAATTTCACCCCTGTTTTAATAATTCTAGTGGCTATTAATCCATTCCCGTGTCCGGTTAAATGAACGATTATTCGTACATATAAATATCCCGCCCATCGTGTCCGATTGAGTGTATATGGTTATTTATAGGGACGTCCAATTGTAAATCTCTATATTAACATTAACAAACTATCATTTAGTTAAACAAATATAAAGCCCATTAATAGCCCATAGTCTAATTTCCACAAGTGTCGTTCTTTTGTCCAAACCCCAATTATGGTACAAAGCCCAATTACCCAATTTTAATATTTTTAGCCCAACATCATGATTACTTCGGATTAAATAAGCATAATAATAACTTAGATACGAGACATTAAATTAAAAAGGTTGAACATAACTTACAATGATTAAAAATAGCGTAGCGTTACACGGACAGAATTTCGACTTACACCCTTACAACATTCGCTAACACACCCTTATTATTAGGATTTAAAATTAAAATTAAAATTAAAATTAAAATATAAATTATATATACATATACTACGTTGAGTGAAGAAGAAAAAGATGTGTTTTTGTGGTGCACCAAAGCTCGATTTTTATAGGCATGTGGGCTGGAACTGGGGCTCATGCGATCGCATGGATTTATGCCTTCCAGGCCATGCGATCGCATGGCCAGCTGGGGAGGCTCACATTTGGTTGTTTTCTTCTGCCGACGGTTTTATAATATAATATAATATATATATTAATTTTCAGAATTAATTATATATTTATGTGCATAGTTGACTTGTAATTTTTAGTCCGTTGCGTCGAGCGTTGAGAGTTGACTCTGGTTCCTGTTCCGGATTTTCGAACGTCCTTGCGTACAATTTAATATCTTGTACTTTTCGTTTTGAATCTTGTACTCTTGTAATTTTGAGACGTTTCTTATCAATAATTGGAACCTCTTTGATTGTATTTTGTACTTTTGAGGTTTTTGGTCGTTTGCGTCTTCAATTCGTCGAATCTGTCTTTTGTCTTCACCTTTTATTATTTAAGCAAATATCACTTGTAAATAGGACAATTGCAACTAAAAGTTTGTCTTTCTTGAGGAATAATGCTATGAAATATATGTTCGTTTTTAGCATTATCAAATATTCCCATACTTGAGCGTTGATTGTCCTCAAGCAATATAGTTTTGAAATACTAGAATCACTTCTTTATTCTTCACACTTTGTACATCAGTGATTTCTTTACGGCGGTATAAACAATGGTAGTAACGATGTGGTTTACAGTCCCACATGACTATAAAATTTAGATCCATTAAGGAAATTGAATCTTTATGAAAACATTTGATCTTTTGAAAATTAAATCTAGTTTTTACCCTAGATAAGTTTTCCGGAATAACCCTTCACCGGTGTTTGCAAATTCTTTTTGTGGGTTTGGGGGGTTTCAGATTTGAAAATTTTAGCTCAAAACTTGCGGTTTTGTGTCACCCACTTGCTAACCTTGTATTTGGAAAGCAACACGTCCAGTTTACTTGTCCCGTATATTACCTTTCGGTAAACTACAGTCCGGTTGTAAAGGAAAGCGTTGAACAAGCAAATGTTAAGGCAATGTCCCCTGACATGCTTTTAATTATGGTCTATAACGTGTCGGATGTAGTGACCCGAACTTTTCCATGTTTATATATATTAATTGAGATTGATATTTACATGATTAAATGTTTCCAACATGTTAAGCAATCAAACTTGTTAAGACTTGATTAATTGAAATATGTTTCATATAGACAATTGACCACCCAAGTTGACCGGCGATCACGAACGTTAAAACTTGTAAAAACTATATGATGACATATATATGGATATATATATAGTTAACATGATACTATGATAAGTAAACATATCATTAAGTATATTAACAATGAACTACATATGTAAAAACAAGACTACTAACTTAATGATTTTTAAACGAGACATATATGTAACGATTATCGTTGTAAAGACATTTAATGTATATATATCATATTAAGAGATATTCATACATGATAATATCATGATAATATAATAATTTAAAATCTCATTTGATATTATAAACATTGGGTTAACAACATTTAACAAGATCGTTAACCTAAAGGTTTCAAAACAACACTTACATGTAACGACTAACGATGACTTAACGACTCAGTTAAATTGTATATATATGTAGTGTTTTAATATGTATTTATACACTTTTGAAAGACTTCAATACACTTATCAAAATACTTCTACTTAACAAAAATGCTTACAATTACATCCTCGTTCAGTTTCATCAACAATTCTACTCGTATGCACCCATATTCGTACTCGTACAATACACAGCTTTTAGATGTATGTACTATTGGTATATACACTCCAATGATCAGCTCTTAGCAGCCCATGTGAGTCACCTAACATATGTGGGAACCATAATTTGGCAACTAGCATGAAATATCTCATAAAATTACAAAAATATGAGTAATCATTCATGACTTATTTACATGAAAACAAAATTACATATCCTTTATATCTAATCCATACACCAACGACCAAAAATACCTACAAACACTTTCATTCTTCAATTTTCTTCATCTAATTGATCTCTCTCAAGTTCTATCTTCAAGTTCTAAGTGTTCTTCATATGTTCTACAAGTTCTAGTTACATAAAATCAAGAATACTTTCAAGTTTGCTAGCTCACTTCCAATCTTGTAAGGTGATCATCCAACCTCAAGAATTCTTTGTTTGTTACAGTAGATTATCATTCTAATACAAGGTAATAATCATATTCAAACTTTGGTTCAATTTCTATAACTATAACAATCTTATTTCAAGTGATGATCTTACTTGAACTTGTTTTCGTGTCATGATTCTGCTTTAAGAACTTCGAGCCATCCAAGGATCCGTTGAAGCTAGATCCAAATTTCTCTTTTCCAGTAGGTTTATCCAAGGAACTTAAGGTAGTAATGATGTTCATAACATCATTCGATTCATACATATAAAGCTATCTTATTCGAAGGTTTAAACTTGTAATCACTAGAACATAGTTTAGTTAATTCTAAACTTGTTCGCAAACAAAAGTTAATCCTTCTAACTTGACTTTTAAAATCAACTAAACACATGTTCAATATATATGATATGCTAACTTAATGATTTAAAACCTGGAAACACGAAAAACACCGTAAAACCGGATTTACGCCGTCGTAGTAACACCGCGGGCTGTTTTGGGTTAGTTAATTAAAAACTATGATAAACTTTGATTTAAAAGTTGTTATTCTAAGAAAATGATTTTTATTATGAACATGAAACTATATCCAAAAATTATGGTTAAACTCAAAGTGGAAGTATGTTTTCTAAAATGGTCATCTAGAGTCGTTCTTTCGGCTGAAATGACTACCTTTACAAAAACGACTTGTAACTTATTTTTCTGACTATAAACCTATACTTTTTCTGTTTAGATTCATAAAATAGAGTTCAATATGAAACCATAGCAATTTGATTCACTCAAAACGGATTTAAAATGAAGAAGTTATGGGTAAAACAAGATTGGATAATTTTTCTCATTTTAGCTACGTGAAAATTGGTAACAAATCTATTCCAACCATAACTTAATCAACTTGTATTGTATATTATGTAATCTTGAGATACCATAGACACGTATACAATGTTTCGACCTATCATGTCCACACAACTATATATATTTCGGAACAACCATAGACACTCTATATGTGAATGTTGGAGTTAGCTATACAGGGTTGAGGTTGATTCCAAAATATATATATAGTTTGAGTTGTGATCAATACTGAGATACGTATACACTGGGTCGTGGATTGATTCAAGATAATATTTATTGATTTATTTCTGTACATCTAACTGTGGACAACTAGTTGTAGGTTACTAACGAGGACAGCTGACTTAATAAACTTAAAACATCAAAATATATTAAAAGTGTTGTAAATATATTTTGAACATACTTTGATATATATGTATATATTGTTATAGGTTCATGAATCAACCAGTGGCCAAGTCTTACTTCCCGACGAAGTAAAAATCTGTGAAAGTGAGTTATAGTCCTACTTTTAAAATCTAATATTTTTGGGATGAGAATACATGCAGGTTTTATAAATGATTTACAAAATAGACACAAGTACGTGAAACTACATTCTATGGTTGAATTATCGAAATCGAATATGCCCCTTTTTATTAAGTCTGGTAATCTAAGAATTAGGGAATAGACACCCTAATTGACGCGAATCCTAAAGATAGATCTATTGGGCCTAACAAACCCCATCCAAAGTACCGGATGCTTTAGTACTTCGAAATTTATATCATATCTGAAGGGTGTCCCGGAATGATGGGGATATTCTTATATATGCATCTTGTTAATGTCGGTTACCAGGTGTTCACCATATAAATAATTTTTATCTCTATGTATGGGATGTGTATTGAAATATGAAATCTTGTGGTCTATTATTATGATTTGATATATATAGGTTAAACCTATAACTCACCAATATTTTTGTTGACGTTTTAAGCATGTTTATTCTCAGGTGATTATTAAGAGCTTCCGCTGTCGCATACTTAAATAAGGATGAGATTTGGAGTCCATGCTTGTATGATATTGTGTAAAAACTGCATTCAAGAAACTTATTTTGTTGTAACATATTTGTATTGTAAACCATTATGTAATGGTCGTGTGTAAACAGGATATTTTAGATTATCATTATTTGATAATCTACATAAAGCTTTTTAAACCTTTATTGATGAAATAAAGGTTATGATTTGTTTTAAAATGAATGCAGTCTTTGAAAAACGTCTCATATAGAGGTCAAAACCTCGCAACGAAATCAATTAATATGGAACGTTTTTAATCAATAAGAACGGGACATTTCATCAGACGCAATTACTATCCTTTGTAGGAGCAATAGTAAAGCTCACCCTTATGATTTTTTGGTCTGGCACAAGGTCCTGTCTTCGACCATGCTATACAACCACCGTTCTTACGGTTGACACCCGATTTGGTTCAGGTGACCTAATGAATTCCAGGTGAATTCCTAGGATTTTACGTTCAATGGTAATGAACGCATTGAAAATGGGTTTTCAGAAAACAAATCGGTTTATAATTTGATCAAAATATTTTCTCGTTCAAGCTCGAGTTTAGATATCATTGAATTCCATGAGTTTGTAATTCTCAATCTTTAAGGTCAATCTCTAGGATTGAGTAATATCAGTCTTAAAAGCTGATTTTTAATCTTTAAGGAGATTATCCTTTCTGGAGATCTGATTCATTAGTCTTATCCAGCTAATTTGCACGGTGCCCCCCATTTTACGAGATAAATCCTTCTCATGGTTAGGATAAATCTGACCACTTGGCGACCCTGTTTAATGCTGAGGTCCGTGGATTTCCTGCTGATTTTAGTGATGACTTTTCTAGGTTTTTCGTCAACCTACAGCTGGTCTGGACGACAACTTCATGACCTAAATCAAGAAGCGCGTTTCTTTTTCGGAAGACTTTACTTCCTTTTAACGATGGAATTGATTCATCGTGTAGATCCATCTCTTTTTTTCTTTCATCGGGTAAAACAGTTAATTATCGTCCAAAACAAAAGTATTTTCAATTATTTGTACAAAAATATGTGATATGTATTTTGAATAACTCGGTGAAAATTTCCCACACTTGGCTTTTATTTTCCTTTTTATTGTCCTCTATTCCATTTTAAATGAATTTTAACATTTTGGTTTGTTTCTCAATTTATGTCCTTTCCGAGGTAACAATAATTTTGGTGTTAACACCTAGTTTTATCGTTCATAAATATGTATAAACATGATTTTGAGTTCATTTAATTGAAAATTTTGAAAAATTTTACTAGAATTGTGTAGTCAGTATATAAGACTAGGGCTGTTCTTTATTATCAGAGAGCACTCGATTCTAATACAACTACTACTTTACTAGTATTTCTAATGGTAACCAAGTGTTTCAAGGAAAAAATTAAAAAAAATCCGAAAGAATTTAACCCCTTCCCACATTTAAGATCTTGCAATGCCCTCGTTTGCAAGAAATCAGTAACAATTTAAATTATTGAGGGTGATTAGCGTAGAAATGATTAAATTTTACCAAAGTTTCCAAACATATTGGCGTTTGTTTGCTGAATGATAAATGGTACATATCATTTGTCCATTCCGTCTGTTGTTACATCACATTTATCTTGTCGTCAAAATTAGTAGCTTTTGCTGAACTTAATGCCAGTCTTTGAAAATGCGTTGTTTTACCCTGTATTGTACAATTTACCATATACATACATACAAATATAAACATGCATGACAATTTGAAATGGGACTTAATATCCCACTTTCAAATCCTAAATGTGAAATATTAGTACACAATAATAATAAAAATGATAAAGATTACATAAGTATATTCAATAACATAAGTTTAAACATGAATAAGTAAAAAGATAAAAACATAAAAATCATATAAATAACCAAATGGAACTAAATCAGTCTGGATATGGGTTCCAGTTCATCTCGTCAGGTGGGTTCCATTGTTGGTTATAGGTGTTTTGATAGGCTTGGTTATAGTCATACCGGTTAAAGGGTGGTCGGATATCGGGGCTGTGTGGCGGAAAATGAGCAGGTCGAGTAGGTACATAGTTATTTGGTACCTGATATGATAGCTGGCTCATGATTTGGTGCTGATGAACTAACCAGCTATCGTGTTGGCGTCGCCTATAATCCTCGTATACTCACTCGGAGTTCCACTGCTCATACATACTATGTCTGGCCGCGTTCGTCATTGCTTCCTCATCTATACGAACGTGGACGTCAAGAATAGCATCTCGAAAGACATCCCTAATGTCTTCCGCCTCCTCCATTTCCTCGTCTGAGCCTCTCTCTACCTGAGGATGAGATCCCTCATAGGGTACTGCCTGGTTACGTCTACTTTTCAATACCTTAGCACCCACATAAACTTTCAATCCTAAGGGCTCAACCTGTTCTCTACAAAGTTGTAATGGACCCCCTTGTATATATTATGTGATATATTAATCTCTTAACGCGTTTGATATTATGTGATAGATGTCTACCTCTAGAACAAGTCCCATTGACTCACCTAATAATAATGAAGAGTCAAATGTAAATTGGAATGATTCGTGGACTGATTCACAAGTTCCCGAAGTGGAACCGGAAGAAGAGTCGGAACCGGAAGAAGAATCGGAACCGGAAGAAGAATCGGAACCGGATGAAGAAATAGAACCGGTGGGGGAAATAATAAAACGGTTAAGTAAAAGAAAATCCTCAACCAACCAACCAAGGTTAATTATGGTCAATGGTGTTTCCACCAAGGAAGCAAAATATTGGGAGGATTACCAATTCTCCGATGAATCGGATTTCGACGAGAATTCCGATGATGTTATAGAAATTACCCCAACTGAATTTAAAAAGGCAAAAGAAAATAATAAGGGAAAGGGCATAAAAATAGAGAAATCTAATTCCAACCCCGATGAACTTTATATGTATCGTCAACCCCCGAAGTCCTTAAGTTGTAACAATGACCCGGGAACCTCTAAACCACCAGGTTTTTCTAAACCAATGTGGAAAACGACGGCTCGTATTAGGGGAACATCATATATCCCTAGAAACTTGGCAAAACGAACCAAAACCGAAGAAGAAGAAACAAGCGAGTCGGAATAAGATAGTTGTATTCGTGTGGTGTAATATATGTAATATAGTGTGCTTATGCTTTATGATATATGTAAAAATTGCTTGTATTAATAAGTATTTTTTTTATGAATCTAACTCTTGTCTATTTTACAGTATAAAAACACAAAATGGATAGACAACCCAATATTTTAAGAGACCTACCCGGAGACATGATTGATGAAATCTTGTCTAGAGTCGGTCAGAATTCTTCGGCACAACTATTTAAGGCGAGATCAGTTTGTAAGACATTCGAAGAACGTTCCAAGAATGCCTTGGTTTATAAAAGGCTTTCGTTCGAAAGATGGGGGATATCACATTGGGAAATCCATAAGTTACGATGTGTTTACTTTGACGCATATATTGCGGGGAACCCAAATGCTATTTTACGCAATGGGTTAAGAAATTATTTTGACTCAATATATCCGAATATTGGACTTCGTGATTTAGAAAAAGCGGCTAACATGCAACATAAAGAAGCATGTTATGCTTACGGATTAGTAATGTTCGCTTCTCACCAAAGTGAGAACAAGAACATCGGGCTACAACTATTAAACAAAACGTTCCCACAAGTGACGGAGTCGGTAATTGGGGTAAGAAATGAGGTTTTTAGATTGTTACGGGACTGTTGGATATTACGTAACCCTCGTCCCTTTGATGACGTTACAACATGCTGTCTTATCAACGGCCATAACGGTTATGTTCCACAAGACCAAGGATGGGAAGTAATCCTAGTAAAACCAGAATGCATGACTTGTTTCTGGACGTATGAATTACGTGTCTTTATTGCCTTTGCTGAACGACTTGTGTACTAGCTAGAATTATCTTCACAACCATCTTGTATCAAATTTATTGTGTGCTATATTTCATGCTATATGTAAAATAAGCGGTATTGTAAGTTTGTAAAATATTGTGTAAAAGTTTGAACGCGAAATATTATTATAATCAGTTTTTCATATAGAATTGTAGTAGTTGAATTGTATATTAGCTACTAAGTATGAACTTAACTGGTAGGTACTACCCGAATTTAAACTTATAAAACGCTAATATGAAGAAAAAGCTTTTATAAATGAGTTCATATTATGCTACGAAATACTATTAACTACTCTTAATATTCTGTATGATTAACTTGTTCCATTTGACTATTTTGAAGGAAATGGCACCGACTACTCGACACACCGTGAATATGAATGAAGAGGAATTCCGTACTTTTCTAGCTTCAAACATAGCCGCAGTACAGGCTGCGCTACATACCAACAATAACCTTGGATCTAGCAGTACAGGAAATCGTGTAGGATGCACCTACAAAGAATTCACTGCCTGCAAACTTTTGGAATTTGATGGAACCGAAGGACCGATCGGATTGAAACGGTGGACCGAGAAGGTCGAATCAGTGTTTGCCATAAGTAAGTGTACTGAAGAGGAAAAAGTGAAGTACGCTACGCATACCTTCACAGGTTCTGCGTTAACATGGTGGAATACCTATCTAGAGCAAGTGGGACAAGACGATGCGTACACACTACCGTGGTCAGCATTCAAGCACTTGATGAACGAGAAGTACCGTCCCAGAACCGAGGTCAATAAGCTCAAGACAGAACTTAAAGGGTTACGAACCCAAGGATTTGATATTACCACGTACGAAAGACGATTCACAGAATTGTGCCTATTGTGTCCGGGAGCATTCGAAGATGAGGAAGAGAAGATCGACGCGTTTGTGAAAGGATTACCGGAAAGAATCCAAGAAGATATAAGTTCACACGAGCCCGCCTCCATACAACAAGCATGTAGAATGGCTCACAAACTAGTGAACCAGATTGAAGAAAGAAATAAAGAACAGACTGCTGAAGAGGCCAATGTGAAGCAAGTCAAAAGAAAGTGGGAGGAAAACGGTGATAAGAATCACCAATACAACAACAACAATAGCAATTACAACAATAATCGCAACAATTATCCCAACAATAGCAACATCAATCGCAACTACAACAAACGGCCCAACAACAACAACAACAACAACTACAACAATCATCCCAACAACAATAATAACCGCAACAACAACAACAACAATCAGAAGCAGCTATGCCAAAGGTGTGAAAAGTATCACTCGGGGTTCTGCACCAAATTTTGCAACAAGTGTAAAAGAAATGGTCATAGCGCGGTGAAGTGTGAGGTCTACGGACCAGGGGTTAAAAGAACGAAAGAACAAATGGTGTCGGAACGAGTAATGGCGGAGCAAGTAGTGTCGGAGCAAGTTATGCCAATGTAGTTTGTTATAAATGTGGAAAACCGTGCCACATTATTAGAAATTGCCCGAACCAGGAGAACACGAATGGACAAGGCCACGGAAGAGTTTTCAATATTAATGCGGCAGAGGCACAGGAAGACCCGGAGCTTGTTACGGGTACATTTCTTATTGACAATAAATCTGCTTACGTTTTATTTGATTCGGGTGCGGATAGAAGCTATATGAGTAGAGATTTTTGTGCTAAATTAAGTTGTCCATTTGACGCCTTTGGATAGTAAATTTTTACTCGAATTAGCAAATGGTAAATTAATTTCAGCAGATAATATATGTCGGAATCGAGAAATTAAACTGGTTAGCGAAACATTTAAGATTGATTTGATACCAGTAGAGTTAGGGAGTTTTGATGTGATAATCGGTATGGACTGGTTGAAAGAAGTGAAAGCAGAGATCGTTTGTTACAAAAATGCAATTTGCATTATACGAGAAAAAGGAAAACCCTTGATGGTGTACGGAGAAAAGGGCAACACGAAGCTACATCTTATTAGTAATTTGAAGGCACAAAAACTAATAAGAAAAGGTTGCTATGCTGTTCTAGCACACGTCGAGAAAGTACAAACTGAAGAAAAGAGCATCAATGATGTTCCCATTGCAAAAGAATTTCTCGATGTATTTCCGAAAGAATTAACGGGATTACCCCTACATCGATCCGTTGAATTTCAAATAGATCTTGTACCAGGAGCTGCACCAATAGCTCGTGCTCCTTACAGACTCGCACCCAGCGAGATGAAAGAACTGCAAAGCCAATTACAAGAACTTTTAGAGCGTGGTTTCATTCGACCAAGCACATCACCGTGGGGAGCTCCTGTTTTGTTTGTCAAGAAGAAAGATGGTACATTCAGGTTGTGTATCGACTACCGAGAGTTGAACAAACTTACCATCAAGAACCGCTACCCACTACCGAGAATCGATGACTTATTTGATCAACTACAAGGCTCGTCTATTTATTCAAAGATTGACTTACGTTCCGGGTATCATCAAATGCGGGTGAAAGAAGATGATATTCCAAAGACTGCTTTCAGAACACGTTACGGTCATTACGAGTTTATGGTCATGCCGTTTGGTTTAACTAATGCACCAGCTGTGTTCATGGACCTTATGAACCGAGTGTGTGGACCATACCTTGACAAGTTTGTCATTGTTTTCATTGATGACATACTTATTTACTCAAAGAATGACCAAGAACACGGTGAACATTTGAGAAAGGTGTTAGAAGTATTGAGGAAGGAAGAATTATACGCTAAGTTTTCAAAGTGTGCATTTTGGTTGGAAGAAGTTCAATTCCTCGGTCACATAGTGAACAAAGAAGGTATTAAGGTGGGTCCGGCAAAGATAGAAACTGTTGAAAAGTGGGAAACCCCGAAAACTCCAAAACACATACGCCAGTTTTTAGGACTAGCTGGTTACTACAGAAGGTTCATCCAAGACTTTTCCAGAATAGCAAAACCCTTGACTGCATTAACGCATAAAGGGAAGAAATTTGAATGGAATGATGAACAAGAGAAAGCGTTTCAGTTATTGAAGAAAAAGCTAACTACGGCACCTATATTGTCATTTTCTGAAGGGAATGATGATTTTGTGATTTATTGTGACGCATCAAAGAAAGGTCTCGGTTGTGTATTAATGCAACGAACGAAGGTGATTGCTTATGCGTCTAGACAATTGAAGATTCACGAACAAAATTATACGACGCATAATTTGGAATTAGGAGCGGTTGTTTTTGCATTAAAGACTTGGAGGCACTACTTATATGGGGTCAAAAGTATTATATATACCGACCACAAAAGTCTTCAACACATATTTAATCAGAAATAACTGAATATGAGGCAGCGTAGGTGGATTGAATTATTGAATGATTACGACTTTGAGATTCGTTACCACCCGGGGAAGGCAAATGTGGTAGCCGATGCCTTGAGCAGGAAGGACAGAGAACCCATTTGAGTAAAATCTATGAATATAATGATTCATAATAACCTTACTACTCAAATAAAGGAGGCGCAACAAGGAGTTTTAAAAGAGGGAAATTTAAAGGATGAAATACCCAAAGGATCGGAGAAGCATCTTAATATTTGGGAAGACGAAACCCGGTATAGGGCTGAAAGGATTTCGGTACCAAAATTTGGAGATATGAGAGAAATGGTACTTAGAGAACTCATAAAACCAAATACTCAATACATCCTGGAATGGGGAAGATGTACAAGGATCTTAAGAAACATTTTTGGTGGCCGGGTATGAAAGCCGATGTTGCTAAATACGTAGGAGAATGTTTGACGTGTTCTAAGGTCAAAGCTGAGCATCAGAAACCATCAGGTCTACTTCAACAACCCGAAATCCCGGAATGGAAATGGGAAAACATTACCATGGATTTCATCACTAAATTGCCAAGGACTGCAAGTGGTTTTGATACTATTTGGGTAATAGTTGATCGTCTCACCAAATCAGCACATTTCCTGCCAATAAGAGAAGATGACAAAATGGAGAAGTTATCACGACTTTATTTGAAGGAAGTCGTCTCCAGACATGGAATACCAATCTCTATTATCTCTGATAGGGATGGCATATTTATTTCAAGATTCTGGCAGACATTACAGCAAGCATTAGGAACTCGTCTAGATATGAGTACTGCCTATCATCCACAAACTGATGGGCAGAGTGAAAGGACGATACAAACGCTTGAAGACATGCTACGAGCATGTGTTATTGATTTCGGAAATAGTTGGGATCGACATCTACCGTTAGCAGAATTTTCCTACAACAACAGCTACCATTCAAGCATTGAGATGGCGTCGTTTGAAGCACTTTATGGTAGAAAGTGTAGGTCTCCGATTTGTTGAAGTGAAGTGGGGGATAGACAGATTACGGGTCCGGAGATTATACAAGAAACTACCGAGAAGATCATCCAAATTCAACAACGGTTGAAAACCGCTCAAAGTCGATAAAAGAGCTACGCTGACATTAAAAGAAAAGATATAGAATTTGAAATTGGAGAGATGGTCATGCTTAAAGTTGCACCTTGGAAAGGCGCTGTTCGATTTGGTAAATGATGGAAATTAAATCCAAGGTATATTAGACCATTCAAGATTATTGATCGTGTCGGACCAGTAGCTTACCGACTTGAGTTACCTCAACAACTCGCGGCTGTACATAACACTTTCCACGTCTCGAATTTGAAGAAATGTTTTGCTAAAGAAGATCTCACTATTCTGTTAGATGAAATCCAAATCAATGAAAAACTTCAATTCATCGAAGAACCCGTCGAAATAATGGATCGTGAGGTTAAAAGACTTAAGCAAAACAAGATACCAATTGTTAAGGTTTGATGGAATGCTCGTAGAGGACCCGAGTTCACCTGGGAGCATGAAGATCAGATGAAGAAGAAATACCCGCATCTATTTCCAGAAGATTCGTCAACACCTTCAACAGCTTAAAATTTCGGGACGAAATTTATTTAACGGGTAGGTACTGTAGTGACCTGAACTTTTCCATGTTATATATATTAATTGATATTTACATGATTAAATGTTTCCAACATGTTAAGCAATCAAACTTGTTAAGACTTGATTAATTGAAATATGTTTCATATAGACAATTGACCACCCAAGTTGACCGGCGATTCACGAACGTTAAAACTTGTAAAAACTATATGATGACATATATATGGATATATATATATAGTTAACATGATACTATGATAAGTAAACATATCATTAAGTATATTAACAATGAACTACATATGTAAAAACAAGACTACTAACTTAATGATTTTTAAATGAGACATATATGTAACGATTATCGTTGTAAAGACATTTAATGTATATATATCATATTAAGAGATATTCATACATGATAATATCATGATAATATAATAATTTAAAATCTCATTTGATATTATAAACATTGGGTTAACAACATTTAACAAGATCGTTAACCTAAAGGTTTCAAAACAACACTTACATGTAACGACTAACGATGACTTAACGACTCAGTTAAAATGTATATACATGTAGTGTTTTAATATGTATTTATACACTTTTGAAAGACTTCAATACACTTATCAAAATACTTCTACTTAAAAAAAATGCTTACAATTACATCCTCGTTCAGTTTCATCAACAATTCTACTCGTATGCACCCGTATTCGTACTCGTACAATACACAGCTTTTAGATGTATGTACTATTGGTATATACAATCCAATGATCAGCTCTTAGCAGCCCATGTGAGTCCCCTAACACATGTGGGAACCATCATTTGGCAACTAGCATGAAATATCTCATAAAATTATAAAAATATGAGTAATCATTCATGACTTATTTACATGAAAATAAAATTACATATCCTTTATATCTAATCCATACACCAACGACCAAAAACACCTACAAACACTTTCATTCTTCAATTTTCTTCATCTAATTGATCTCTCTCAAGTTCTATCTTCAAGTTCTAAGTGTTCTTCATATATTCTACAAGTTCTAGTTACATAAAATCAAGAATACTTTCAAGTTTGCTAGCTCACTTCCAATCTTGTAAGGTGATCATCCAACCTCAAGAAATCTTTGTTTCTTACAGTAGGTTATCATTCTAATACAAGGTAATAATCATATTCAAACTTTGGTTCAATTTCTATAACTATAACAATCTTATTTCAAGTGATGATCTTACTTGAACTTGTTTTCGTGTCATGATTCTGCTTCAAGAACTTCGAGCCATCCAAGGATCCGTTGAAGCTAGATCCATTTTTCTCTTTTACAGTAGGTTTATCCAAGGAACTTAAGGTAGTAATGATGTTCATAACATCATTCGATTCATACATATTCGAAGGTTTAAATTTGTAATCACAAGAACATAGTTTAGTTAATTCTAAACTTGTTCACAAACAAAAGTTAATCCTTCTAACTTGACTTTTAAAATCAACTAAACACATGTTCTATATCTATATGATATGCTAACTTAATGATTTAAAACCTGGAAACACGAAAAACACCGTAAAATCGGATTTACGCCGTCGTAGTAACACCGCGGGCTGTTTTGGGTTAGTTAATTAAAAACTATGATAAACTTTGATTTAAAAGTTGTTATTCTGAGAAAATGATTTTTATTATGAACATGAAACTATATCCAAAAATTATGGTTAAACTCAAAGTGGAAGTATGTTTTCTAAAATGGTCATCTAGACGTCGTTCTTTCGACTGAAATGACTATCTTTACAAAAATGACTTGTAACTTATTTTTCCAACTATAAACCTATACTTTTTCTGTTTAGATTCATAAAATAGAGTTCAATATGAAACCATAGCAATTTGATTCACTCAAAACGGATTTAAAATGAAGAAGTTATGGGTAAAACAAGATTGGATAATTTTTCTCATTTTAGCTACGTGAAAATTGGTAACAAATCTATTCCAACCATAACTTAATCAACTTGTATTGTATATTATGTAATCTTGAGATACCATAGACACGTATACAATGTTTCGACCTATCATGTCGATACATCTATATATATTTCGGAGCAACCATAGACACTCTATATGTGAATGTTGGAGTTAGCTATACAGGGTTGAGGTTGATTCCAAAATATATATTATTTGAGTTGTGATCAATACTGAGATACATATACACTGGGTCGTGGATTGATTCAAGATAATATTTATCAATATATTTCTGTACATCTAACTGTGGACAACTAGTTGTAGGTTACTAACGAGGACAGCTGACTTAATAAACTTAAAACATCAAAATATATTAAAAGTGTTGTAAATATATTTTGAACATACTTTGATATATATGTATATATTGTTATAGGTTCGTGAATCAACCAGTGGCCAAGTCTTACTTCCCGACGAAGTAAAAATCTGTGAAAGTGAGTTATAGTCCCACTTTTAAAATCTAATATTTTTGGGATGAGAATACATGCAGGTTTTATAAATGATTTACAAAATAGACACAAGTACGTGAAACTACATTCTATGGTTGAATTATCGAAATCGAATATGCCCTTTTTATTAAGTCTGGTAATCTAAGAATTAGGGAACAGACACCCAAATTGACGCGAATCCTAAAGATAGATCTATTGGGCCTAACAAACCCCATCCAAAGTACCGGATGCTTTAGTACTTCGAAATTTATATCATATCCGAAGGGTGTCCCGGAATGATGGGGATATTCTTATATATGCATCTTGTTAATGTCGGTTACCAGGTGTTCACCATATGAATGACTTTTATCTCTATGTATGGGATGTGTATTGAAATATGAAATCTTGTGGTCTATTATTATGATTTGATATATATAGGTTAAACCTATAACTCACCAACATTTTTGTTGACGTTTTAAGCATGTTTATTCTCAGGTGATTATTAAGAGCTTCCGCTGTCGCATACTTAAATAAGGACGAGATTTGGAGTCCATGCTTGTATGATATTGTGTAAAAACTGCATTCAAGAAACTTATTTTGTTGTAACATATTTGTATTGTAAACCATTATGTAATGGTCGTGTGTAAACAGGATATTTTAGATTATCATTATTTGATAATCTACGTAAAGCTTTTTAAACCTTTATTGATGAAATAAAGGTTATGGTTTGTTTTAAAATGAATGCAGTCTTTGAAAAACGTCTCATATAGAGGTCAAAACCTCACAACGAAATCAATTAATATGGAACGTTTTTAATCAATAAGAATGGGACATTTCATCGGACGCAATTACTATCCTTTGTAGGAGCAATAGTAAAGCTCACCCTTATGATTTTTCGGTCTGGCACAAGGTCCTGTCTTCGACCATTCTATGCAACCACCGTTCTTACGGTTGACACCCGATTTGGTTCAGGTGACCTAATGAATTCCAGGTGAATTCCTAGGATTTTACGTTCAATGGTAATGAACGCATTGAAAATGGGTTTTCAGAAAACAAATCGGTTTATAATTTGATCAAAATATTTTCTCGTTCAAGCTCGAGTTTAGATATCATTGAATTCCATGAGTTTGTAATTCTCAATCTTTAAGGTCAATCTCTACGATTGAGTAATATCAGTCTTAAAAGCTGATTTTTAATCTTTAAGGAGATTATCCTTTCTGGGAATCTGATTTATTAGTCTTATCCAGCTAATTTGCACGGTGCCCCCCATTTTACGAGATAAATCCTCCTCATGGTTAGGATAAATCTGACCACTTGGCGACCCTGTTTAATGCTAAGGTCCGTGGATTTTCTACTGATTTTAGTGATGACTTTTCTAGGTTTTTCGTCAACCTACAGCTGGTCTGTACGACAACTTCATGACCTAAATCAAGAAGCGCGTTTCTTTTTCGGAAGACTTTACTTCCTTTTAACGATGGAATTGATTCATCGTGTAGATCCATCTCTTCTTTTCTTTCATCGGGTAAAACAGTTAATTATCGTCCAAAACAAAAGTATTTTCAATTATTTGTACAAAAATATGTGATATGTATTTTGAATAACTCGGTGAAAATTTCCCACACTTGGCTTTTATTTTCCTTTTTATTGTCCTCTATTCCATTTTAAATGAATTTTAACATTTTGGTTTGTTTCTCAATTTATGTCCTTTCCGAGGTAACAATAATTTCGATGTTAACACCTAGTTTTATCGTTCATAAATATGTATAAACATGATTTTGAGTTCATTTAATTGAAAATTTTGAAAAATTTTACTAGAATTGTGTAGTCAGTATATAAGACTAGGGTTGTTCTTTATTATCAGAGAGCACTAGATTCTAATACAACTACTACTTTACTAGTATTTCTAATGGTAACCAAGTGTTTAAAGTAAAAAAATTAAAAAAAAAATCCGAAAGAATTTAACCCCTTCCCACACTTAAGATCTTGCAATGCCCTCGTTTGCAAGAAATCAGTAACAATTTAAATTATTGAGGGTGATTAGCGTAGAAATGATTAAATTTTATCAAAGTTTCCAAACATATTGGCGTTTGTTTGCTGAATGATAAATGGTACATATCATTTATCCATTCCGTCTGTTGTTACATCACATTTATCTTGCCGTCAAAATTAGTAGCTTTTGCTGAACTTAATGCCAGTCTTTGAAAATGCGCTGTTTTACCCTGTTTTGTACAATTTACCATATACATACATACAAATATAAACATGCATGGCAATTTGAAATGAGACTTAATATCCCACTTTCAAATCCTAAATGTGAAATATTAGTACACAATAATAATAAAAATGATAAAGATTACATAAGTATATTCAATAACATAAGTTTAAACATGAATAAGTAAAAAGATAAAAACATAAAAATCATATAAATAACCAAATGGAACTAAATCAGTCTGGATATGGGTTCCAGTTCATCTCGTCAGGTGGGTTCCATTGTTGGTTATAGGTGTTTTGATAGGCTTGGTTATAGTCATACCGGTTAAAGGGTGGTCGGATATCGGGGCTGTGTGGCGGAAAATGAGCAGGTCGAGTAGGTACATAGTTATTTGGTACCTGATATGATAGCTGGCTCATGATTTGGTGTTGATGAACTAACCAGCTATCGTGTTGGCATCGCCTATAATCCTCGTATACTCGCTCGGAGTTCCACTGCTCATACATACTATGTCTGGCCGCGTTCGTCATTGCTTCCTCATCTATACGAACATGGACGTCAAGAATAGCATCTCGAAAGACATCCCTAATGTCTTCCGCCTCCTCCATTTCCTCGTCTGAGCCTCTCTCTACCTGAGGATGAGATCCCTCATAGGGTACTGCCTGGTTACGTCTACTTTTCAATACCTTAGCACCCACATAAACTTTCAATCCTAAGGGCTCAACCTGTTCTCTACAAAGTTGTAATGGACCCCCTTGGTTTCTATCAACACCTAAATACTCTCCAATGAGAGTAACAAAAATACCTCCTCCTATTATACTCCCGTCCTGCATTCCCTCTACCATTTTAGATAAATAAAAAGCAACACAGTAAGGGATATTGACAAAGCTTCTAAGATCCCGAATACACTTTAGGTAGAATAAATCATGTAAGGTAATTTTTTCTTTATTATGACCTCTCTGTGTAATCGATTTAGCCAAAAATCTATGAATAATACGAAGCTCGGCTCTGTCAATATGTGTATAGGAGTGTCCTCCTTCTCGTGTAAAAACATCAAAATGTGACATACGCCTCCAAATGGCGTCAGCGTCAAAGTTATTATCTACCCTTTCACCATAATGAATCAAATTTGTACAATCGGGTAATAGCAACTCACCAGGAGTATATATCTGTAAGGCCCTGGCCATGTTCAGCATGGACATTCTGTACATCCTACCGCCAAGGATAAACCTAAGAAATCTTCTATCATCTATTCTAACTATATTTGTATCAAGTGATACAGTACTCATCAACTCAACACACCATTCCTTATATACAGGTCTACGAATGGTGAAAAGACGTTCCCAATCTGTAAAAGAAGAACTGTCATACCTTTGAACTAAAAGCTGTCTAACACGGTCAGCTAGATGGACCGTTTCCAAAGAGGCCCAATCGATTACCCTTGGCAGCTCTACATTTTTTGTTACCAATTTGAATTTGTTCCTTTGATATGTCTCGTAATCTCTCCATCTCCTATCAAATCTCAGATTAGGATGCAGAGTGTGCTCAGGAATCGTTGGGAATTCTACTGGCGGCCTCATTGGGAATACTATGAATTCATCAACAAACTGTACCAGATCATAATAAGGTATGTGCTGATCAGGCTGTTGTTGTTGTTCCTGTTGTGGTTCTTGTTCGTGTTGCATTTCTGGTTCTGGTTCTGGTGCTGGTGCTGGTCGTCTAGATGATGATGCTCCTGAACCTCCAGTATCGGCTTTCTGCAAAACACATTAAACACAAAATTTGTGCATCCAAATATGCATTAGTGTTAGCAAAATAACAACTTAAAACAATCACTATAACATGTTAAATCAAAATTAAACTTATACACATTTTCACAATTTTTCACAATTCTATACTTTTCAAATAAGCACATATGAAAATGTATACAAAGTTCATAAGCTTTTAACTCAAATAACATGTCAAAATAGTCATTACTAATAATTAAACAAGTCTCAAATGGCAATTACATCAAATTAATCAAGTTCATGAATTTTGGACTTAAAAAGTCCACTTAGTCTCCAAAAATCATATTTAGGATCAATGTTTGGATCATTTAACTATCTAAACATGTTACACTACTCAATTTAGCAATAATTCATGACAAAAATCGGCCATAACCCATTTATATCAAAAAGCCCCAAATTGCTCAAGAACACTAACCCTAGATTTCTAAAAATTTTGAAGTTTTTGGCTTCAAATCATGTTAAATAGCATCAATCTAGGTTATACATGCATAAAATACTAACAATTTAACACTAATTACACTAGAAATTAACAAAATTGCATTAGGTAAAAAATTGGTAATTATCACAAAAACTAGGAATTTATAGAGTTTAGGGGTGTAATTTTTACCATTTTGCTGAAGAATGAGAATCTAGGCATGATTAGAGCAAGAAAAATGACGAATTACGGTGGATTTTGATGAATTTTGATGAAGATTTGAGAGTATTTTCGTATGTGTTGTGTGTGTATTGGTGTGAGGCAGAACAGAACAGGCTGTATGTATCAGGCATGTTTTCCAGCTCCATGCGATCGCATGGAGTTGGAGTGCAATACCCATGCGATCGCATGGGTATCCGGGAACAGTGTTTTCAGCTTTTTTTTTTTTTTATAAAACCTTATACTTTATAAAACTTATAATTAATTAAATTTTAAAAATTTGTTTTCCTTTAGGAGCGAGGGTGTTTCAAATCGATGTCCTAGTCCGTCCTTCGACAAAAATTTAAAATTTGTCAAATCAAAGCGCGGTTTTAAAAGTAAAGATTTTTGGATTTTTTAATGTTTTTGGCATACTTTAATTCAATAAAAAAAAATGATAATAAAAGTTCTCGTCCCTCCCTCGGGTAAAGCAATTTCGGTTGAAAGACCTAGTCTTCAACTCACGACGAATTTTAAAAATCATATTTTTTAACTTAGCGAAATAAAGTAAATTTTTGTTTTTAAATTCACACAACTTAAATTTAAAATATGCATAAAATTAAAAATTCACATTTTTTTTTTAAAAATTAAAAATTCACACCAAACTTATATTAAATTTTTGTTTTTATACATACAAACTTAAAAATATCAATTGATCAAATATTTACAATTTTAAATATATAAATCTAAAAAGTTTACAATATTAATTTAAGATTTATATATTAATTTTAAAAACATGGTAAAAAAATAAAATTAAAAATCTTTTTGGCTTTTATCCCACTTTAATCAATCAAATATTATCAAAAATATGCGCCCCACTTTTCGGTAAAGTAATTTCGGTTCCATGACCTAATTTAACTCATGACGAATTTTTGAAATATTTTGGGTTGATTGATTAAAGATATTTATACCTTAAGAATAAATGTTAAATTTCGCAGTGATGTAATAAATTTTTGTATGATATCAATAATTTCGGTCGCCAAACCTAATTTTATTCAATACCAATTTAATACTTTATAGCGAACAAATTAGCGTTTATTATCAAAAGGTTAAAAATAAAAAAAATAATAAAAACTGTACAGACTTACCTGTGAGATAGTATTCTTAAGTTATATGATCTATCCCATTCATAAGATAGTCGGTTTAATTGATTTTCCATGGCTACATAGGCGTAACCTCGAGCATTCAGTGTTTTTTCTTCTAAACATATGACCGTCTCTGCATAAAGTAACAAATTCGGTATTTGAATAGGTTTGATTATTTGAACATTTACTCCATGTGACCATTTTCCGCATTTGTGACATCTTTCTAGGTGTCGTGCTCTTCTTTTCGCTGCGGATTTTGATTTTTCTTTACCAAATTATAACTTATTATCTTCGCATCTGGATTGTTTTCTTACTCCGTCCAATCTTTCTCTGATTACTGATACTATTTCACTCGGAAGTGTGTCATTATTACATTTAGTGATCAAAGCGTGTAGCATTAGACCATGGTTTAGTTCACAGGCAGTCTTCATTTCCTAAAAAAAAATAAAAATTCAGAATGGGGGGAGAAGACTAGTTCTTTAGGGTCTGCTAGGGAAAGACCATTCGGGTTTCATTTTCGAGAACTACACGAAAACAGAAAATCTAACTCTAACAGAAATACATAATATCCTTTAAAGACTTGATTCTCCCCACACTTAGTTAGCTGTGGTATCGAAATTGTGATTAGCTTCGTTGTCGATTTCCATTGGACTATCTATGTAATGTTTAACTCTGTGACCATTAACTTTAAATTCAATTCCATTTGAATTTATTAATTCTACTGTTCCGTATGGGAAAACTCTTTTGACTATGAATGGTCCAGACCATCTTGATTTTAATTTTCCAGGAAATAGCTTGAATCGTGAATTGAAAAGAAGAACTCTGTCTCCTTCTTTAAATTCTTTTGAACTTCTGATTCTTTTATCATGCCATTTCTTCGTTCTTTCTTTATAGATTAACGAATTTTCGTATGCTTCATGTCTTAATTCTTCTAATTCGTTTAGTTGACTTAATCGTAGATGTCCAGCTTCATGTATATCAAGATTACATGTCTTCAAAGCCCAAAATGCTTTGTGTTCAATTTCTACTGGAAGATGACATGCTTTTCCGTAGACGAGTTTAAAAGGTATGGTTCCAATTGGAGTTTTGTAGGCTGTTCTAAAAGCCCAGAGTGCATCCTCTAATTTAATGGACCATTCCTTCGGATTTGATCCTACGGTTTTCTCTAGAATACGTTTTAAAGCTCGGTTGGTATTTTCAACTTGTCCACTTGTTTGTGGATGATATGCGGTGGAGATTTTATGAGTTACTCCATATCTTTTGAGAACTTTCTCAAGTTGATTATTACAGAAATGAGTACCCCGATCACTTATTAAAGCTTTCGGTGTTCCAAACCTTGTAAAAAGACGTTTTAAAAAGTTGACTACAACTCGTGCATCGTTAGTTGGGAGAGCTTGTGCTTTCGCCCATTTAGATACATAATCAATGGCTACGAGAATATAGAGATTATTATGAGATTTTGGAAATGGACCCATAAAGTCAATACCCCAAATGTCAAATACTTCGCATACTTGAATGACATTTTGTGGCATTTCATCACGTTGACTTATTTTTCTGGCCCTTTGACAAGCATCACAGGATTTGCAAAGAAGGTGTGCGTCTTTGTAAATTGTAGGCCAATAGAATCCAGCATCATAAACTTTTCTTGCTGTTAGTTGAGGCCCATAATGCCCTCCTGTTGGTCCTGTGTGACAATGGTTTAAAATTTTACTAGCTTCATCTCCGAATACACATCGGCGTATTATTCCATCTGGACAACTTTTAAACAGATGTGGATCTTCCCAGAAATAGTGTTTTATATCACTGAAGAATTTCTTTCGTTTTTGGTACGATAATCCTTTTTCAAGGAATCCACATACTAAATAGTTTGCATAGTCTGCAAACCATGGAATTTCATTATAATCTATCTTTAATAGATATTCATCAGGAAAGTTGTCTTGTATGGCCGATTCATTTAGAACATCTAATTCAGGATTTTCAAGACGAGAAAGATGATCAGCGGCGAGATTTTCTGCTCCTCTTTTATCTCGGATTTCAATATCGAATTCTTGTAAGAGTAAGATCCAACGGATTAATCTTGGTTTGGCATCTTGTTTTGAAAATAGTTATCTAAGAGCAGAATGGTCGGTATAGACCACCGTTTTTGCTAGAACGAGATATGAACGAAATTTGTCAAAAGCAAAGACAATAGCAAGGAGTTCTTTTTCAGTAGTTGTGTAATTCGTTTGTGCTCCTTGTGATGTCTTACTAGCATAATATATAGGTTGAAATCGTTTTTCAATCCTTTGTCCTAAAATGGCTCCCATTGCAAAATCACTTGCATCGCACATTAATTCAAACGGTAGATTCCAATTTGGTGTTATCATGATCGGCGCATTAGTAAGTTTCTCTTTAAGAATATTAAAAGATTTGATACATTCATTTGAAAAGATGAATGGAGCATCCTTTTCTAGGAGTTTATTCATAGGAGTGGCAATTTTAGAAAAATCTTTTATGAAACGTCGGTAAAAACCGGCATGCCCTAGAAAACTCCTAACTCCTCTAACATTGGTGGGATGTGGAAGTTTAGCAATTACATCTACTTTAGCTCTATCCACTTCAATTCCTTCCTTTGAGATTTTATGTCCAAGAACGATGCCTTCTTTAACCATGAAATGGCATTTCTCCCAATTAAGTACTAGATTTGATTGTTCGCATCTAATCAGCATTCGTTCAAGATTAACTAGACATGATTCAAATGTATCACCGAAGACTGAAAAGTCATCCATGAAAACTTCCATGCATTCTTCTATCATGTCGTGAAAAATCGCCATCATACACCTTTGAAAGGTTGCAGGGGCGTTGCAAAGTCCAAATGGCATGCGTTTGTAAGCAAAAGTACCATAAGGGCACGTGAACGTGGTTTTCTCTTGATCTTCGGGTGCTATTGGAATTTGAAAATATCCGGAAAATCCATCAAGAAAACAATAGTAACTATTTCCGGCTAATCTTTCCAACATTTGATCAATGAAAGGTAAGGGAAAGTGATCTTTTCTGGTGGCGTCATTTAATTTTCTATAATCAATACACACACGCCATCATGTTACAGTCCTAGTAGGAATAAGCTCATTTTTTTCATTTGTAATGACAGTCATGCCACCCTTCTTAGGCACGCATTGAACTGGGCTTACCCATGGACTATCAGAAATTGGATAAATTAGACCTGCGTCTAGCAGTTTAATAATTTCTTTTTTAACTACATCTTGCATATTCGGATTTAGTCTTCGTTGGCGTTGCACATACGTTTTATGACCTTCTTCCATAAGGATTTTATGTGTGCAATACGAAGGACTTATTCCTTTAATATCATGAATCTTCCATGCAATGGCTGGTTTATGAGCTTTCAACACAGAAATGAGTTGTGATTTCTCATTTTCAGTAAGAGAAGACGATATTATTACAGGTAATTCAGATTCACCATGTAAATAAGCGTATTCCAAATGGTTTGGAAGTGGCTTTAACTCTAATTTCGGTGGTTCTTCTATCGATGATTTATATCGATATCTGTCTTCTTCTTTTAGCACTTGAATTTTTTCTGTTGTTGGTTCATATCCATTAGCTATAAGTGTAGCTAACATTTCAACTTCATCAATTGGTTCAGTTCCTTCTCCTAAAGAACATTCTCCTGTTCCTTGTAATTCTGGAAATTCTTCTAACAATTCTGCATGTGAATCTATAGTTTGAATATAATAACATGTATCATCTGCAGATTGCGGTTGTTGCATTGCTCTATCAACTGAAAAGGTAACACTCTCGTCCTCTATACTTAGGGTCAATTTCTTACCAAACACGTCTATCATTGCTTTAGCCGTGTTTAAGAATGGTCTTCCTAATATGAGAGGAACTTGAGAATATTCTTCCATGTCCAGAACAACAAAATCTACTGGAAATACTAAAGTACCAACTTTAACCAGCATGTTCTCCATTATCCCTCTAGGATATTTTATTGATCGATCGGCTAGCTGTATGCTTATTCTTGTTGGTTTCAATTCTCCAAGGTCTAGTTTAGCGTATAGTGAATACGGCATTAGATTTATACTAGCACCTAAGTCTACCAATGCTTCTATTGAACTAAGACTACCCAGAAAACATGGAATTGTGAAACTTCCTGGATCAGATAGTTTTTCTAGTATCTTATTCAACAGCACTGCTGAACAATTAGCATTCATAGTAACAGCCGAGAGTTCTTCCATTTTCTTTCTATTTGAGATTAGATCTTTCAAGAATTTAGCATATCTAGGCATTCCTGAAATCACATCAATGAAAGGAAGATTTACATTTATCTGTTTAAACATATCCAAGAATTTGGATTGCTCGGCTTCAAGTTTCTCTTTCTTCATTTTACTCGGGTAAGGAAGTAGTGGTTGGTATGGTTTAACATAAGGTTTAGCCTTAGCTGTGTTATCTTCATTAACATTCTCAACTACCGGTTCTGTTTCCTTATCTTGTTCAGGTTGTGGTTCTTGTGGAGTAGGAATAACTTCATCAGAAGTTACAGGTATTTCAGGTGGTTTAAGTGTTGTACCACTTCTTGTGGTAATGGCTTTAGCTGTTTCATTCCGGGGGTTAGCATTTGTATCACTAGGTAAACTTCCCAGTTTTCTTTCACCTATTAACCTTGCTAGGTTACTTACTTCTTGTTCCAAGTTTTGAATAGATGCTTGTTGATTTCTAAATGCTTGAGCATTTTGTTCATTAGTTTGTTTCTGAGATGTGAAAAACTGCGTTTGAGTTTCAACAAGCTTTGTCATCATATCTTCTAAATTCGGCTTTTTATCATCGGGTTGTGGTGGTTTGTTTTGAAAATTAGGTCTTTGCTGATTGTAAGTATTGTTGGATACTTGTTGATTGCTAGGACCTTGTTGGTTGTTGTATGGAATATTTCGGTTATAGTTCTGGTTTTGATTGTAAATCGGTCTTGGCGGTAGATAATTATTCTGATAATTATTTCCAGGCCTTTGGTTTATGTATGAAATATTCTCTCTTTGTTCCATTGTTAATTCAATACTGAGACAATCTTTTGTCAAATGTGGTCCTCCACATTGCTCACAACTAATTCGTATTGAGTAAATATCCTTAGTCATCTTTTCCATTCGTCTCTCGACAGCATCTATCTTTGCGGAAATGGAATCTAAGTCATGGCTAGAATCGGCTCTAGCTGCTTTAGATGATCTAACGATATCTTTTTCTTGGTGCCACTCATGTGAGTGGGAAGCAGTGTTATCAATAATTTTATAAGCATCAGTTTCGGTTTTCTTCATAATAGAACCACCAGCTGCTATATCTATGTCTTTTCTTGTAGTGATGTCACATCCTTGGTAGAATATTTGTACTATTTGACAGGTGTCTAAACCATGTTGCGGACATCCTCTTAATAACTTTCCAAATCTTGTCCACGCCTCATATAGAGTTTCATTCGGTTTCTGTGTGAACGTAACAATTTCTCCTTGAAGTCTTACGGCTTTAGATGCCGGAAAGAATTGTTTAAGAAATTTTTCAACTAAAACGTCCCATGTATCAATCGCCCCTTCAGGTAACGATTTCAACCAATCTTTGGCTTCTCCCTTTAAAGTCCAGGGAAATAACATGAGATATATTTGTTCATCTTCTACTTCTCGGATTTTAAATAGTGTGCAGATCCTATTAAAGGTACGTAGATGTTCATTTAGATCTTCCTTCGGCGCACCACTAAATTGGCATTGGTTAGTCACCATGTGTAGAATTTGTCCTTTGATTTCATAATCTGGCGCATTAATGTCTGGATGAGTAATTGCGTGACGTTGGCCAGTACGTTTAGCTCTCATTCGGTCTTTCATACTTAAAGGTTCTAGATTCTCCATAATTGAATTTGTTGAATCGGAATCACTAGAGGATTCTGATTTAATGGTTCGTTCCTCAACAATCTCTGTTTGAATGATTGGTGGTTCCGGAGGAAAGTTTAGTGGTTCAGGATCTATGAATCGTCCCTGAATATTCTCCGGATTCTCAAATGTGAAGTCGGGTTCAAAAAATGGATTATCGGAAATTTGAATTGGAGTACTTGGTCGACTGGATGAAGATTCTAAAGAAAAATCAACGGCGGTAATATTTGCTAAATGTCTTGATCTAGTTACAGGTGGTGAACGTACAAAAGGTGGTGAACGTCTTGCTCGGTGCATTCACTGAATATCCTATTAGTTTTTAAAAAGGAAAGAAAAATTATATAAGTTATCCAATTAATAGACTTTTCTAATTTTGCCCACGTTTCGAATAGCCAAAAGATGCAGCAGAGGGGCAGGATTCGTTTGGTCTCAATATAATTGAGGACTGTTTGGCTCCAATAACCCGGTCCACGTACAAATCCAACTATTACTACGAGCCAGAAAATTTTGATGCCTATCAATTTAACCACTTAAAATAAATTTTCGTAATTTTAAGAAATTTAGATAAGAAGTAGAATAAAAATCTATGTCCTAAAAACTAGAATAGCGAGAAATAAGAAAGAAAAAGAGCGCGTCGAAAAAGAAAAAAGAAAAGGGTTGAAAAATAAAAGGCGTCGGAAAATAAGAAATAAAAAGAAATGACTTATAGAACTTAAAAACACTCGACTAACCCAATCTTATTACTATCACTAACTTAAAATTATAATCGCAAATTGAGATTACTAATTGGAGTGATAATTGATACATAGGTAAAAGGCGTCGAAAAATAAAAATAAGAAAGTAGCGCGTTGAAACTTAAAAAGGCACTAAAAACTAAAAATTAAAAGTTGCTTCTAAAAATATTAAAGCTTACAAGTAAAACTATATCCCAAATGGAAATAACTTAAAAAGAAACTAAAACTTAAAAAGGCGTCGCAAAATTCTAAAGCACCTAAATCTTAGTCTAAAGAAAAAAGCACTTAAGGGATTTTACGGCAAGGCCTAAAAATCTAGAAATAAAAATAACTATGGCAAAAACTATGAATTAAAACTAAATACGAGCGAAAAATACAAAAGTTACGCTAAAACTATTAAAAAGGGACAAAATATAAAAATATATAAAAAGTTGTAAAAATTACAATTTTTATTAAAATATTATTTTATATTATTTATTTTATAAAACTATTAATTTTATAAATTATTAAAACTAATTTAGACTTAAAATACAAATTATAAATAAACTAAACTAAATAATAAAATAATTATAACCTAATTAGGGTTATTAATTAATAATAATTATTATTATAAACCCTAATTTCGTACAGCTTATGTTTCAGACGAGTCAAATCACTCCATGCGATCGCATGGAGTGTATGCTATATATTCATGTGATCGCATGACGTAGAAAATCGGGCCAGATGGGTTGGGCTGCTACAGTGTAGCCCGTAAACTTTTATATATATTTTTTTTCCTGTTTTGCTGTTTTGATGTGTTATAAAAAAAACACAATATTTAAATAAAATTTATATTTTTAAATACTAAAAATAAAAATAAAGAAACTTTATAAAACTTATATATTTAACAAACTCTTAAAAATATATAAATTTTTGAATTTTTAAAACGTATTTTTACAAAAACGTATTTTTATAAAAGTAAACTAAAAATAAAAATCTTTTTTTTTATATAGCGTTGCGCTTCCGGCTTTTAGGCTAAATTTTTAAGTTCCCCGGCAGCGGCGCCAAAAATACTTGATGTTATGCGAGGTGTATATAAAATAGCTTAAATTTTAGCAGGAAATACTATTAAATACGATACAATTTTACACAAGATATTTATTTATTTATAGAATGGATATACTTAAACCTTGCTACAACACTTATAGGCAGTGTACCTAATCGTACAGTAGTGTAGTTTTTAGTAAGTCCGGTTCATTCCACAGGGAAAATCTTTTAATCAAAGCTTAACGCTATATTAGTTTAATATATAAAAATAGGAATATATATATAAGTAATATTATTATTTTAAAGGGGGTTTTTACCGTTTAATGACCGGTTTGTCGATTTTTAAACTTTAGTCGCAGTTAAAACCAAATGTAAAATATTAAATAAATAAAAGACTTAATTTAAAGCGTAAAGTAAATAACGATAATGAAATTGCGATAAATAAAAGTGCGATAAAATAAACTTGCGATAATTAAAAAGTACGATAATTAAAAGTGCAATTAAATACAATAACAATAAATAAAAATGCGATAATTAGAAGTGCAATTAAATATAAAATAAAGGAAATTAAATATGAAATAAAAGAATTATGCTTATTCAAACTTCCGTAATCATGATGTTTGACGTGTTGATTTTAGTTTTATGCCCATGGGTTAATTGTCCTTTGTCCTGGATTATTTAATATGTCCGTCTGGTTTTTGTCCATAACAGTCCATCAGTCATAAATATAAAGTGCGAGTGTCCTCGTCAAATTATCCTTATACCCGAAGTCAAATATTCCAACTAATTGGGGACTTAAACTGTAACAAGGTTTTATTACTTTGTTTAATAATTACACCAGGATGTCGACTGAGTGTAACCCAAGGTTTTAATACTTTGTTAACAATTATGCCAAGTGTCCTTGTACATAATTTCACCCCTGTTTTAATAATTCTAGTGGCTATTAATCCATTCCCGTGTCCGGTTAAATGAACGATTATTCGTACATATAAATATCTCGCCCATCGTGTCCGATTGAGTGTATATGGTTATTTATAGGGACGTCCAATTGTAAATCTTTATATTAACATTAACAAACTATCATTTAGTTAAACAAATATAAAGCCCATTAATAGCCCATAGTCTAATTTCCACAAGTGTCGTTCTTTTGTCCAAACCCCAATTATGGTACAAAGCCCAATTACCCAATTTTAATATTTTTAGCCCAACATCATGATTACTTCGGATTAAATAAGCATAATAATAACTTAGCTACGAGACATTAATTAAAAAGGTTGAACATAACTTACAATGATTAAAAATAGCGTAGCGTTACACGGACAGAATTTCGACTTACACCCTTACAACATTCGCTAACACACCCTTATTATTAGAATTTAAAATTAAAATTAAAATATAAATTATATATACATATACTACATTGAGTGAAGAAGAAAAAGATGTGTTTTTGTGGTGCACCAAAGCTCAATTTTTATAGGCATGTGGGCTGGAACTGGGGCTCATGCGATCGCATGGATTTATGCCTTCCAGGCCATGCGATCGCATGGCCAGCTGGGGAGGCTCACATTTGGTTGTTTTCTTCTGTCGACGGTTTTATAATATAATATAATATATATATTAATTTTAAGAATTAATTATATATTATATTATATTTATGTGCATAGTTGACTTGTAATTTTTAGTCCGTTGCGGTGAGCGTTGAGAGTTGACTCTGGTCCCGGTTCCTGATTTTCGAACGTCCTTGCGTACAATTTAATATCTTGTACTTTTCGTTTTGAATCTTGTACTCTTGTAATTTTGAGACGTTTCTTATCAATAATTGGAACCTCTTTGATTGTATTTTGTACTTTTGAGCTTTTTGGTCGTTTGCGTCTTCAATTCGTCGAATCTGTCTTTTGTCTTCACCTTTTATTATTTAAGCGAATATCACTTGTAAATAGGACAATTGCAACTAAAAGCTTGTCTTTTTTGAGGAATAATGCTATGAAATATATGTTCGTTTTTAGCATTATCAACTATTGACTACTCTTAAATTCTATATGATTAACTCAATTCTTTTGCCTATTTTTGAAGGAAATGGCACCGGCGACTCGTCAGAATTTAAACATGAGCGAGGAAGACTTCCGTGTTTTCCTTGCAGCAAACATAGCCGCAGTATAGGCTGCGATGCAAAATAACAATAACTCTGGATCTAGCAGTGGAACTAAATCCACAAGAAATCGTGTAGGATGCTCCTACAAAGAATTCACTGCCTGCAAACCTTTGGAATTTGATGAAACCGAAGGACCAATTTGATTGAAACAGTAGACCGCGAAAGTCGAATCCGTGTTTGCCATAAGTAAGTGTACTGAAGAGGACAAAGTTAAGTACGCTATGCATACCTTCACAGGTACTGCGTTAACGTGGTGGAACACCTATCTTGAACATGTAGGACAAAATGCTGCTTACGCACTACCGTGGTCGACATTCAAGCAATTGATGAACGAGCAGTACCGTCCTAGAAACGAAGTCAATAAACTCAAGGTAGAACTTAAGGAGTTACGAACACAAGGGTTCGACATTACCACATATGAACGACGATTCACAGAGTTGTGCCTATTGTGTCCGGGAGCGTTCGAAGATGAAGAAGAGAAGATCGACGCGTTTGTAAAAGAGTTACCAGTAAGGATTCAAGAAGATGTGAGTTCACACGAGCCCGCTTCCATACAAAAGGCAAGTTGAATGGCTCATAAACTCATAAATCAGATTGAGGGAAGAATTAAAGAGCAGGCGGCCGAAGAAGCCAACACGAAACAACTCAAGAGAAAGTGGCAAGAAACCAGTGACAAGGGTCACCAATACAACAACAACAACAATTACAACCACAACCGCAACAATAATCGCAATCCTAACAATAACTACAACAAACATCACAATAACAACATCCACTACAACAACCGTTCTAACAACAATAACAATCTCAACAACAACCTCAATAACAACAACGGCAACAAAAACCAAAAATACCAAAGGTGTGATGAGTACCACCAGAATGGGTTCTGCATGACATTTTGCACCAAGTGTAAAAGAACTAGCCATGGTGCGAAAAAGTATGAGGTCTACGGACCAAAGTTTAACAGAACTAAAGGAACAAATAGTGGCAAAACAAGTAATGCCGCCTTTGTTTGTTATGGATGTGGAAAACCGGGCCACATTAGAAGTAATTGCCCGAATCAAGGGAATACTAATGGGCAGGGCCGCGGAAGAGTTTTCAATATTAATACGACAGAAGCGCAGGAAGACCCGGAGCTTGTTACGGGTACGTTTCTTATTGATAATAAATCTGCTTATGTTTTATTTGATTCGGGTGCGGATAGAAGATATATGAGTAGAGATTTTTGTGCTAAATTAAATTGCCCATTGACACCTTGGGATAGTAAATTTTTACTCGAATTAGCAAACGGTAAATTAATTTCAGCAGATAATATATGTCAGAATAGAGAAATTAAACTGGGGGATGAAACGTTTAAAATTGATTTAATACCAGTCGAGTTAGGGAGTTTTGATGTAATAATTGGTATGGACTGGTTGAAAAAGATGAGAGCAGAGGTCGTTTGTTACAAAAATGCGATTCGCATTGTGCGTGAAAAAGGAAAACCTTTAATGGTGTACGGAGAAAAGAACAACGCAAAATTAAGTCTTATTAGTAGTTTGAAGGCGCAGAAACTAATAAGAAAAGGTTGTTATGTCATTCTAGCACACATCAAGGAAGTCAAACCTGAAGAAAAGAACATGTTCCCGTCGCAAAAGAATTTCCCGATGTATTTTTGAAAGAATTACCGGGATTACCCCCACATCGATCCGTTGAATTTCAAATAGACCTTGTACCAGGAGCTGCACCAATAGCTCGTGCTCCATACAGACTCGTACCCAGCAAAATGAAAGAATTACAAAGTCAATTACAGGAACTTTTAGAGCGTGGTTTCATTCGACCAAGTACATCACCATGGGGAGCTCCTGTTCTGTTTGTCAAGAAGAAAGATGGTACATTCAGGTTGTGTATCGACTACCGAGAGTTGAAAAAACTTACCATCAAGAACCGTTACCCATTACCGAGAATTGACGATTTATTTGATCAACTACAAGGCTCGTCGGTTTATTCGAAGATTGATTTACGTTCTGGGTATCACCAAAGGCGGGTGAAGGAGGATGACATTTCGAAGACTGCTTTTAGGACGCGTTACGGTCATTACGAGTTTATGGTTATGCCGTTTGGATTGACTAACACACCAGCTGTGTTCATGGACCTCATGAACCGAGTGTGTGGGCCATATCTTGACAAGTTTGTCATTATCTTCATCGATGACATACTTATTTACTCGAAGAATGATCAAGAGCATGAAGAACATTTGAGAAAAGTGCTAGAGTTGCTAAGAAAAGAAAAACTGTACACTAAGTTTTCAAAGTGTGCATTTTGGTTAGAAGAAGTTCGATTCCTCGGTCATATAGTGAATAAAGAAGGTATTCAGGTGGATTTAGCAAAGATTGAAACCGTTAAAAAGGTGAGAAACCCCGAAAACTCCAAAACACATACGCAAATTTTTAGGACTAGCTGGTTAATACAGAAGGTTCATCCAAGATTTTTCCAAAATAGCAAAACCCTTGACTGCATTAATGCATAAAGGGAAGAAATTTGAATTGAAGGATGAACAAGAAAAAGCGTTTCAATTGTTGAAGAAAAAGTTAACTACGGCACCTATATTGTCATTACCTGAAGGGAATGATGATTTTGTGATATATTGTGACGCATCAAAGCAAGGTCTCGGTTGTGTATTAATGCAACGAATGAAGGTAATTGCTTATGCGTCTAGACAATTGAAGATTCACGAGCAGAATTATACGACGCATGATTTGGAATTAGGCGCGGTTGTTTTTGCATTAAAGACTTGGAGGCACTACTTATATGGGGTCAAAAGTATTATATATACCGACCACAAAAGTCTTCAACACATATTTAATTAGAAACAACTAAACATGAGGCAGCGCAGGTAGATTGAATTGCTGAATGACTACGACTTTGAGATTCGTTACCACCCGGGGAAGGCAAATGTGGTAGCCGATGCCTTGAGCAGAAAGGACAGAGAACCTATTCGAGTAAAAGCTATGAATATAATAATTCACACTAACCTTACTACTCAAATAAAGGAGGCGCAATAAGGATTTTTAAAAGAAGGAAACTTAAGGGATGAAATACCCAAAGGATCGGAGAAGCATCTTAATATTCGGGAAGACGGAACCCGGTATAGGGCTGAAAGAATTTGGGTACCAAAATTTGGAGATATGAGAGAAATGGTACTTAGAGAAGCTCATAAAACAAGATACTCAATACATCCTGGAACGGAAAAGATGTACAAAGATCTCAAGAAACATTTTTGGTGGCCAGGTATGAAAGCCGATGTTGCTAAATACGTAGGGGAATGTTTGACGTGTTCTAAGGTCAAAGCTGAGCATCAGAAACCATCAGGTCTACTTCAACAACCCGAAATCCCGAAATGGAAATGGGAAAACATTACCATGGATTTTATTACTAAATTGCCAAACACTGCAAGTGGTTTTGATACTATTTGGGTAATAGTTGATCGTCTCACCAAATCAGCACACTTCTTGCCAATAAGAGAAGATGACAAGATGGAGAAGTTAGAACGAATGTATTTGAAGGAAGTCGTCTCCAGACATGGAATACCAATCTCTATTATCTCTGATAGGGATGACAGATTTATTTCAAGATTCTGGCAGACATTACAGCAAGCATTAGGAATTCGTCTAGACATGAGTACTGCCTATCATCCACAAACTAATGGGCATAGCGAAAGGACGATACAAACGCTTGAAGACATGCTACGAGCATGTGTTATTGATTTCGGAAACAGTTAGGATCGACACCTACCGTTAGCAGAATTTTCTTACAACAACAACTACCATTCAAGCATTGAGATGGCACCGTTTGAAGCACTTTATGGTAGAAAGTGCAGGTCTCCGATTTGTTGGAATGAAGGGGGATAGACAAATTACGGGACCGGAGATAATACAAGAAACTACCGAGAAGATCATCCAAATTCAACAACGGTTGAAAACTGCCCAAAGTCGACAAAAGAGCTACGCTGACATTAAAGGAAAAGATATAAAATTTGAAATTGGAGAGATGGTCATGCTTAAAGTTGCACCTTGGAAAGGCGTTGTTCGATTTGGTAAACGAGGGAAATTAAATCCAAGGTATATTGGACCATTCAAGATTATTGATCGTGTCAGACCAGTAGCTTACCGACTTGAGTTACCTCAACAACTCGCGGATGTACATAACACTTTCCACGTCTCGAATTTGAAGAAATGTTTTTCTAAAGAAGATCTCACCATTCCGTTAGACGAAATCCAAATCAACGAAAAACTTCAATTCATCGAAGAACCCGTCGAAATAATGGATCGTGAGGTTAAAAGACTTAAGCAAAAAAAAATACCAATTGTTAAGGTTCGATGGAATGCTCGTAGAGGACCCGAGTTCACCTGGGAAAGAGAAGATCAGATGAAGAAGAAATACCCACACTTATTTCCAGAAGATACGTCAACACCTCCAACTGCTTAAAATTTTAGGACGAAATTTATTTAACGGGTAGGTACTGTAGTGACCCGAACTTTTCCATGTTTATTTTATATTAAATGAAATTGATGTTTACATGATTAAGTGTTTCCAACATGTTAAGTAATCAAACTTGTTAAGACTTGATTAAGTGAAATAGATTTCATATAGACAATTGACCACCCAAGTTGACCGGTGATTCACGAACGTTAAAACTTGTAAAAATTATATAATGACATATATATATATATATATATATATATATATATATATATATATATATATATATATATATATATATATATATATATATATATATATATATATATATATATATATATATATATATATATATATATATATATATATATATATATATATATATATATATATATATATATATATATATATATAGTTAACATGATATTATGATAAGTAAACATATCATTAAGTATATTAACAATGAACTTCATATGTAAAAACAAGACTACTAACTTAAGGGTTTCGAAACGAGACATATATGTAACAATTATCGTTGTAACAACATTTAACTGTATATATATCATACTAAGATATATTAATATATCATAATATCAAGATAATGTAATAATTTAACATCTCTTTAGATATAATAAACAATGGGTTAACAACATTTAACAAGATCGTTAACCTAAAGGTTTCAAAACAACATTTACATGTAACGACTAACGATGACTTAACGACTCAGTTAAAATGTATTTACATGTAGTGTTTTAATACGTATTCATACACTTTTTAAAGACTTCAAGACACTTATCAAAGTACTTCTACTTAACAAAAATGCTTACAATTACATCCACGTTCAGTTTCATCAACAATTCTACTCGTATGCACCCGTATTCGTACTCGTACAATACACAGCTTTTAGATGTATGTACTATTGGTATATACACTCCAATGATCAGCTCTTAACAGCCCATGTAAGTCACCTAATACATGTGGGAACCATAATTTGCAACTAGCATGAAATATCTCATAAAATTACAAAAATATTAGTAATCATACATGACTTATTTACATGTAAACAAAATTATATATCCTTTATATCTAATCCATATACCAACGACAAAAAACACCTAAAAATACTTTCATTCTTCAATTTTCTTCATCTAATTAATCTCTCTCAAGTTCTATCTTCAAATTCTAAGTGTTCTTCATAAAATCTATAAGTTCTAGTTTCATAAAATCAAGAATACTTCCAAGTTTGCTAGCTTACTTCCATTCTTGTAAAGTGATCATCCAACCTCAAGAAATCTTTCTTATTTACAGTAAGATATCTTTCTAATACAAGATAATACTCATATTCAAACTTTGATTCAATTTCTATAACTATAACAATCTTATTTCGAGTGAAAATCTTACTTGAACTTGTTTTCGTGTCATGATTCTGCTTCAAGAACTTTCAAGCCATCCAAGGATCCTTTGAAGCTAGATCTATTTTTCTCATTTCCAGTAGGTTTATCCACAAAACCTGAGATAGTAATGATGTTCATAACATCATTCGATTCATATATATAAAACTACCTTATTCGAAGGTTTAAACTTGAAATCACTACAACATAGTTTAGTTAATTCTAAACTTGTTAGCAAAAAAAAGTTAATCCTTCTAACTTGACTTTTAAAATTAACTAAATACATGTTTTATATATCTATATGATATGCTAACTTAATGATTTAAAACCTGGAAACACGAAAAACACCGTAAAACCGGACATATGCCGTCGTAGTAACACCGCGGGCTGTTTTGGGTTTGATAATTAAAAACTATGATAAACTTTGATTTAAAAGTTGTTCTTCTGATAAAATGATTTTTCTTATGAACATGAAACTATATCCAAAAATCATAGTTAAACTCAAAGTGGAATTATGTTTTTCAAAATGGTCATCAAGACGTCGTTCTTTCGACTGAAATGACTACCTTTACAAAAATGACTTGTAACTTATATTTCTGACTATAAACCTATATGTTTTCTGTTTAGATTCATAAAATTGAGTTCAATATGAAACCATAGCAACTTGAAACACTCAAAACGGATTTAAAACGAAGAAGTTATGGGTAAAACAAGATTGGATATTTTTACTTGTTGTAGCTACGTGAAAATTTGTAACAAATCTATATTAATCATATCCTATCTAACTTATATTGTATAATACATATATTCTAATATATTATGTAATCTTGGAATACCATAGACACGTATGCAAATGTTTTGACATATCATATTAACCCATCTATATATATTATTTGGAACAACCATAGACACTCTATATGCAGTAATATTGGAGTTAGCTATACAGGGTTGAGGTTGATTCCAAAAATATATATACTTTGAGTTGTGATCTAGCCTGAAACGTGTATACACTGGGTCGTGGATTGGGTCAAGATAATATATATATATCAATTTATTTTCTGTACATCTAACTATGGATAACTATTTGTAGGTTACTAACGAGGACAGCTGACTTAATAAACTTAAAACATTAAAACGTATTAAAAATGTTGTAAATATATTTTGAACATACTTTGATATATATGTACATATTTGTTATAGGTTCGTGAATCGACTAGTGGCCAAGTCTTACTTCCCGACGAAGTAAAAAATCTGTGAAAATGAGTTGTAGTCCCACTTTTAAAATCTAATATTTTGGGATGAGAATACATGCAATTTTATAAATATTTTACAAAATAGACAGAAGTAAATGAAACTACTTTATATGGGTGAATGATCGAAGCCGAATATGCCCCTTTTTAGCTTGGTAGCCTAAGAATTTGGGAACAGACCCCCAAATTGGCGTGAATCCAAAAGATAGATCTATCTGGCCCAACAAGCCCCATTCCGGAATTTGGAATGCTTTAGTACTTCGATTTTATCATGTCCGATGGGTGTTCCGGAATGATGGGGATATTCTATATGCATCTTGTTAATGTCGGTTACCAGGTGTTCACCGTATGAATGATTTTTATCTCTATGTATGGGATGTATTGAAATATGAAATCTTGTAGTCTATTATTATGATTTGATAATATATAGGTTAAACCTATAACTCAACAACATTTTTGTTGACGTTTTAAGCATGTTTATTCTCAGGTGATTATTAAGAGCTTCCGCTGTTGCATACTAAAATAAGGACAAGATTTGGAGTCCATGCTTGTATGATATTATGTAAAAACTGCATTCAAGAAACTTATTTTTGATGTAATATATTCTTATTGTAAACCATTATGTAATGGTCGTGTGTAAACGGTATATTTTAGATTATCATTATTTGATAATCTGGGTAATGCTTTTTAAATCTTTATCGATAAAATAAAGGTTATGGTTGTTTTAAAATGAATACAGTCTTTGAAAAACGTCTCATATAGAGGTCAAAACCTCGCGAAGAAATCAATTAATATGGAACATTTATAATCAATATGAATGGGACATTTCAGTAGTCTTCTTGATCTTATATGTTGATGACATATTACTTATTAGAAATAACATTCCAACTTGCAAGATGTCAAGTCTTGGCTTGGAAAATGTATTTCCATAAAGGATCTTGATGAAGCTACTTATATTATTGGAATGAGGATCTATACAATAGATCCAATTGACTTATTGGTTTGAATCAAAGTACATACATTATCTTGCAGAGATTTAGCATGCAAAACTCCAAGCATGGAGCTTTGCCAATGTAAAAGGGCATAACTGTGAGAAAGTCTCAAAAGTCCTATCATAGCAGATGAGATGAGATAAAAGAAATGTATCACATATGCTTCGGCTATATGATCCATTATGTATGCCATGATATGTACTATACTCGATGTTTCATTAGTTTTGAGTTTGACGAGTCATTGTCAACATAATCCAGGTAAAGTATATTGGATTGTTGTTAAAAATATTCTTTAGTATTTGCAGAGTACTAATGATATGTTCTTGGTTTACGGTGGTTTGTAAGAAGAGTTAAGTATTAAGTTTTATACTGATTCTAATGATCAAGATGATTCTCGATCCAGTCACGTTGTTTCTTTGTCATGATGGGCAAGACGGTTGATTGGAAGAGCTCTAGGCAGAGCACTATTGAACAATCTACAACAAAAGCAGAATACATTGTTGACTGAGAAGCTTCTCAGAAAGCTGTCTGGATAAGGAAGTTTGTTGTTATACTCAGAGTAGTACACACCATTTAATCTTCTATAATATGTACTGTGATAGTTCGAGTTTTTGAAAGAATCACATGTACATAAAAGTATCTGGCACATTCTTCAAAAGTTTGACTACATTCATTAAGTCATTAAGAGGAATGATATTAGTATTCTTAAAAGTTCATACAAATGATAATGTGGCTGACCCGTTCATGAAGCCCATGATGCACAACAAGCATGATGATCATTCTAGTAATACTGGACTTCGTTATGCTGCTGATCTTTTTCATTTGTAATTTAGTATTTGGATATTTTTGAAACATTAAGCAGTTTTATATTAATGAATTGATATAAATTTAGTATGATCGTTTTCCTTTATATCACTTTGTTCTATATTAGCATGTTTAATCCATGAATAATTGTTGATTATTCAAAATCTCCATAATCGGTCATGTTATGGGAATAACATGAATTAAGATTAATGTGAAATTTTGGTTATATTTATTGATGATGAATAGTTAACTTGTTGAGACCAAAATTCATATGTATTCATTGATGATGAATATTGGAATGACCCAACCATGAGATGTCACTTCATAGATCGTAGTCAGTAGTAAATCTTTTAGTGATTATGTCTTTGTGTCCTTAGACTTGAGATGCACGCCCGTCTTGATGAGTGTAGCATTATAGTTTGATATGGTTAAACGTTGTCCTGAATAAGGCTGTTATAAAGGCCATTATTGGGTATAATGTGAAGCTCGTGATTGACACGTGTATGCAATATAAGATTTATTCCTCTAAAATGTTTGGAGTTAGATATTTTATGAGCTCCTCGATGAATGAATAAGATATTTGTGTGGCTGCACCAAGATGTAATTAAGATGATACTTAATTAATTTGGTGATCTAATTCAGTTCTAAAATCGAGAAATAAAATTGTTAAACAAATGAGAATTACCGATGATCCATATCTCAAGTTTAACTAAAGTATCTGAAACAAAAGGACGAATAACATTTAACACTTACCATAAACAGTTTCGAGAAACTACCCTCACGTGAATTTGGGGACAATGACGTGTTGCTAGACGCTTACCATTGTTTGTATAGTTACTTAGTGTTGTGCCATGCACAAGTGGGAGTCTGAAGGATTAATGTGCAAGGTACAACATATAACTATATGGCCAAATTCATTTGAGCCTTCGGGGTCACACACATATACACCGAGACGTCAAATAAAATATATATATGATGTATATATATTACTCAAGTAACAAAATAGTAAATCGAAATTAATTCATTTACTATTCATATGAATAGTAAATGAAACGAAATTAATTAATTTACTATTCACATAAAAGCGACATGATAGAAATTATTAATTATAAGTTACATAACATACCCCTAAAGTATTTGAGAAATACGACTTTATAAACGTAAAAGGGAATCAAATATTTGCAAGATTTTGAAAGATACTGCAATATTTTATTCCACCGAATTTTGGACTCGTTTTACAAAAGTCGTTTAACTTATTAGTTTTCATATATTACATATATGGATATGGAATATTTCTATAAAAGGTAGATATAATGAAAACACACACATGCTTGTTTAGAGTACAAAAACAAAGAATAATCAAAATCTTTTTCGTTGTTATTGTATCACAAAAATCAAACTAACTCATGGTTAAGTTTTGGTTCATATTGAAACAATTTACGGAGGATTAATTATTATTGGTTTATTAATATAATTGGATTATATTAATAAGTTACTTGAGTTTGGACTAGCATCTATTGACGGTTGTTTGAAGTGTAGTGTGGACTATCCTAAGAGACGGTCATATTTTTGATCGTAGGTTTCTCTCCTTCAATCAGTTTCTTCAAGAACGGTATATCGTTTACTCACTTTGTGAATTACATATTTTGACAATTATTAATGGTGTAATTGGATCATTGGGATAAATTAATCGTGTGCATGTTTCATTAAATTTAAATATATGAATATATAATCTTGTAAATGTTTTTATGAAATAATAAAAGATTATTATTTTAACTATCCGCTGTGTTAATCTGAAAATGGTAAAAGTACACACGGTTTTCCAACAACTAATAAAAGTACACGTGTCAATTTTGAATCAAAATTTTACGTCAAATTTTTATAAAGATGAACAAACCTTGAAGTGAATTCTGATTCTCTATTGAGAAGGTGGAGCCTTAAGAAAATCTATCTGGCAAAACTCTGTCGAGTTGGTTCCATGAATAGCGAAAGCGAGACTATAGTTTTAAAAAACGCAGGACTCTGCTAAGTGGTTACAAGATGCTTAAAGTAGAATCTATAAATAAAGAAAAGCAAACATAAATGAATGAAAAAAATATAAAGCTTAAAATGTGAATAACCATTATATCTATTTCATATATTCATTCCTGTTGACTTTCAGCCTCAGAATTTGCTGACTTTTTGCATAAAGAAATCAAAAAAGAAAACCAAGATGTATCAACTAATTAACCAACATCAAAACCAAATTTATCATTTTTCAAATATAAGGTTACAATTATACCACAACAAAAAATTAAACCCTTAGATCCCTTTATTAATTTTTTTTTGAACGGCAAGGAAATTTTATTAAAAAAGAAACAATACACGAAAAAATAACTAGCCAGGAGCTAGATAAAACACAACAACATCACGCACCGCAAAAATGTCTGACATGTTTCATCATTGACCTATTTCAACATAGACCCGTTTCAACATTGACCAATTTTAACATTGACCCATTACAACTATACATAATAAATTGAAATGCAAAAGCCTACTAAAACAACTATAACAATAAACCAATTTCAAAACCACTAATTATTAAGATAATTGAACATTAAGAAAATATAATATTAACGAACGTAATTTAGTCACTATGTATGAGTTTGTGTATACAAAGATCAAAACAACAAGGGCAACACTCAAGCAACAGATATCATTAGATTTGTCACCAAAATACATGTATCAAATACATGAACTAATTAGTCTGCATATATTTGTCTTTTAAATGCAAAAATACTCTACCACAAATATTTTTATTAGCTCAAAATATGTTCATTTGTCTTAACACAGAAGTTGGATTCCCAACCTCATGATTCTTTATAAGTGGCATATTGGTAAGTTAACATGTATATGGCCAAGTAACCATTAGCTTGTATCTTTAAAACTACTACTCCGTAACTTAGAAAATATTATAGGTATGCCATGTCTATACCTAATAATAAAATTAAAATTTAAACCTAAAAAGGTAAATAGTAGGCAATTGCTATATTTTTACGTATAAATAATGAAACTGAATTAGTTAACATGTTTTTCAGCATCGTATAATCAAGCACATGATCTCCAAATTAAACAGGACTACGGATGTAGAGAACTTAGTAGCACTAATGTTATTTCTACACTAATTTGATTGCAGTGGTAAAGTTGGATACTTTTTGTCCAAGTCATAAAAAAAAACATAGCTTTTAAGGCACCTATCAGCATTAATTTCATATTGCAGCAGACAATAAATTATGCAAATACGTTACTTCTTTCCTCTAAATTTCTTATAAGACCAAATAAGAATTCATCAATTTATACAAGAACAATACGAAAATTGTAATGTGTCAATGAAGAAATATCATGCAATATGTATAATAAGAGCTAAATAATATTTGAGGGAATATGAGTACATACAACCTTGTTGAATCTCAGCTCTATTTATTCTTCAAGAAGAATCAATTAAAAATATAAAAATAAGTCTTTTTGACGATGAAAACCGCCATCTACTGATCATTCAAAACAGGTTCTTCAATTGTTACATCAATAGATAATAACATCTTTGAAAGATTTAAAATTGACTTTTTTGTGCCGTTGGTCCCTCGATTATACTCCAAAAAGTGGACAGCGTCCCTTTATTTTATTTTTTTGCTTACAGCATCCCTCTATTTCTAAAATTTGTGTTTCAGTGTCCCTCCGTCAACCAACCGTCAACTTGGAACGTTAAGTCCCATCACGTGCATGAAACGTGATGGGCAATTTCGTCTTTTTTGTTATTAGCTGAGATGGATGCTCTATATAAAAACCCCCAAATGATCTCATCCCTTAAACCCGTTCAATCTCAAACCCTAAAAAAAAAAAACCCAATTCGATTTCACCTCAATTAATTTCAAAATTCGTAAAAAATGGAATGTTGGTGTGGTCGTCCTGCTATTATTCGTTTATCAAGAACAGATGCTAACCCTGATCGTCGTTTTTATTGTTGTTCCTCACAGGTAATTGCAAGGATTAAAACCCTAATTCGTTAAAAATTCAAATTGTTAATCTTAAATTCGTTTTTATATGTTGCAGAGGTCAGTGTAGCGACCCGACAAAATCGTCATTGACGGCGCCGACTACTTAGGTCCCGTTACGTGGTCATAAGTCTTTTGAATAACATTTGACCAAAATATGTCGCCTTCATTTCAAAAATAAAGATTGTTTCCAAGTTTACAAGAATTGTTCAACCAAAAGTTACGTTACAAAGTTATAAGTACAAATGAAACCTATGCGACACAGTTTTAAATAAAGTCAAAAGACGCTCCATGTATGCACATATACTCGACATCCAAAGCAAGTATCAAAATAATGAGCGGAAGCATGTATCACATATCGTTCAAAGACCTGAGAAAAACATAGAAATCTGTCAACGAAAACGTTGGTGAAATCATAGGTTTAAGTAAGTAAGTGAGTAAATAAGTAATTTGAACCACAAGATTTGCAACGTCGAAATAATAGTTAACCATTCCAAAATTTGTTTCACTAGCACCCAATTATCAATGCTTAACATTCCTTCCATAGAACCTCATCACAATAGTGTTAGAACATACACTGTTTCTCAAGAATATATTTCATTCGTAGACGGTAGCGAACCGTCTGAATGAGGGTTTGTCAAACCCATATGGATCCATACAACATAAGTTCTCGCTTACACCCGGCAAGTGTAACTAATGATAATCGAATTGAGGATTTTGTTCTAAACTCGTATGTAAAATGTTTGTTTTCCTGTACTTGTGTTCACTTAGTAAAAAGAAACGTTTATGTTTTCTCATCCCAAAAGTAAGTTCAAAAGAGTAAAAGTGGGACTATGATCTCACCTTGAGTGCACGAGAATAAATATACTTCACAAAGTTAACGTGTGTAAGAACGAATGCTAGTCTTGACCTAAACAATAGGTTGTATCAATATCGGTAAAGTATAAAGTCGGTCAAAGTGTTCAATTAGTCCTATGGCTCGTTACGACTCGATTATATAGCATGTGAGTCAAATTGTCAAGTTTCATGCAAGATACAAGTATAAAAGCATGTTAGAACGATCGCATAAACATTTGGTTAAGTTTGACTAAAAGTCAAACTTGGTCAAAGTCAAAGTCAAAGTCAACGAGGTCGGGTCGGGTATCCGATAATTTTTCCATGATGAGAAAGTATATATAAACATGTTTGCCAAGTTTCATGTTAATCGGAGTTACGAGTAAACGGGGATGAAAACGTGAAAATCAAAAAGAAATTGGGACGGTCCAAAATGGCGCGCCGCTCCATTTATGGCGCGCCGCTCCATTTTGTCTGTTCAGCAAGTCTGGCAGTTTTCAAGTGTTCCAAATGAGCCAAACTTCAAACAACCATAATTTACGAACCGTAAACACTTAAAACGCGTATCTTATATCGTTGGAAAGGTAATTTGACAAAGAACACAACTAAACACATTTCACCAACCAAAAACATCATTTGCAATAACCGAAAACTCATCAAGTGATCATTAAAGGCTTATTCTCAAGGTTGTAAGTTCACAAAATGCATTTCATGATTCGGGAATCCACTTTACACATACGATACGTCATTTCGAAGATAATTAAACATACAATACATCTAAACACTTACTAACAACATTTCCTGGCATTCAAAGTGTCAAAAGTTCATTTCAAGTTCATCAAACCCTAACTCAAAATTCACAAAATCAATAATCATGTTAATGAAGTTTTCTCAATCAACCTACACATCAAATTGAAGCTAATGATGGTAGTAACACATTTAATATATGAACTTTAACATTTAAACAACATTTAATCATCCAAAACTCAAGATTAAACACACCCATTTAATGAGTTCATGCTAGTTACTCAAAACAACAAAATCGAACAAATTAATCATATATTCATGTTAGACTTAAGCCATATATACTAATTAACAACTTTATAAGTCAAAAACATCAAGAACAAGAAATCTAGTGATTTTAGAAAGTTACCCAAATGAGATGTAATCGGTATGGATTCGAAGAGGAAGATGCAAGGATTCCAAATATGTAATTTGTTTGGATTGATGCTTGCTCGATTTGAAATGGATGATGATTCTTTGAAATGAAGTTTGAGAGAATATGTGAAAGTATTAAGAAAAATTGGAAATGAAATGGATAATGGATGGAGGAAGTGGGTGTTGACCACTTTGACCTAGTCAAAAGTTTGGTCTTTTGGTAACATTGGTCCCTCAAATTTGTAGTCGGGTGCGGAAATTAACCGAACGAATTATTTTGAATTACACGAGAGTACGGGAGACGTTATAATCCGATAACAAAAATATTAAGAATGTTAGCTGATGGAAGATACGAATCTAGATACGAAGGATATTATTAAAATAAAAAGACGGGCGTTAAAATAATTTAACGAAAAAATGCGGGATGTTACAGTCAGGTTGCTCTTTCTTTGTTTAGTACGATCCTCCGAATCTTGTGTTAGCTGCAGTTTATGAAAGGCTTAGAAATCAAGAAGAAAGAGCTAGGAAATGGAAGTTAATGTTCTTTGTTAGCTTGTTTTTGTTTGCAGTTTATTTCATTAACAATGGATGAACAATGTAACAATTATGTAATGTGTTTGGGTTGAAATTAAGTATCTTTTGGTCACTTATGTTCATATCTGTTGTTTTGGCTGTATCATTAATAAAGAATGAATGTTTTGGTCACATTGTTAACATTTTGTCTTTGTTTTGACAATAAATCTTGCATTCATAGTACCATTAAAAATCTCAGACATGTTCAAAAGACATGTTGCACAAAAAGACATGAAAGTAACAAATTAAAACCATTACATAAACCATAACAAGTACCATTAAAGTAACAAGTTTCACAAAAGACATCCCAAAAGATATTACATAGTTCCAAACCTAATACAAGTTCAAGAAAAGACATGTTCCAAACCTAATGCATAAACTGCCATTCATAACATTACATAGTTCCAAAAAAACATCCCAAAAGCAATTAACTTGAAATTCACTTCTTTTTCCCATTCCCTTTTCCAGCAGCCTTGACTTTCTTCCCATTCCCATCTCCAGCAGTCTTTACCTTCTTCCCATTCCCATCTCCAGCAGCCTTGACCTTCTTCCCACTCCCACTTCCATCACAACCTCTCCTATTATGCCCAAATTGCCCACACTTACCACATTTCTTTAACTTACCTGTAAAATAGTTACCCAAGTTTATTTAACTGTGACAGTTTACACTTAATAATAAGTAGATTAGTTTAATAAGTAACATGAATGAAAGTTTACACATACCTTGTGTTGAAATTTTACCTCCTTCACCAATGTCATCATTCTCATTAACAGATAACCTTCTTTTTTTCTTAGGTCTCCCAGGAGTGGAAACCTTTTTTGGGGCTACTAGTGTAACATCCCGCGTTTTTCTGTTAAATTTATTTTTAACACCGTCTTTTTTTATAGATAATATCTTTTGTTATCTAAATTCGTGTCTTTCGTTAACTAACTTTCTTAATATTTTCGTTATTTGATTATAACATCTCTCGGTTACTCTAGCGATTTAAAATATTCGTTTGGTTAATTCACGCACCCGCATCCGAAATCGAGGGACTAGTTTTGCCACTTGACCAAAGAGGTGGCTAGTAGTTGACTAGTCAAACACCTCACCACCTCCACTCATTCATTCATCTCTTTCTTTCTTTCTTACTTCCTCTTTTTCTCTCAAACACTCAAATAAGAATTCATCATCCATTTCACATCTAGGAAGCTCACAACAAATCCGACTACATATTTCATCCATTTTGGGTAACTTTATAAAATCTCTAGATTTCTTGTTCTTGATATTTTTGACTTGAAATGATGTTAATTAGTGTCTATGGCTCGTGTCTAGCATGAATATATGATTTTTTTGCTCGATCTTGTTGTTTTGCATGAACTAGCATGAACTTGAAATGGGTGTGCTTAGTCTTGAATTTTGGATGATTAAATGTTATTTTAATGTTAAAGTTCATGTATTAAATGTGTTACTAGCATCATTAGCTTCATTTTGATGTGTAGGTTGACTTGGAAAACTTCACTAACATGATTATTGATTTTGTGATTCTTGGTTAGGGTTTGATAGCTTTTAAAATGAATTTTTGATACATTGAATGCTTGTTAATGTTGTTAGTAAGTGTTTAGTTGCAATGTATGTTTAATTACCTTCAAAACGGCATATCGTATGTGTAAATTGGTTTCTCGAATCATAAAATGCGTTTTACGAACTTGAAACTTCAATGATGAACTTTTGACGATCATTCGATGAAGATTTGGTCATTTAAATGATGTAATTATTTGATGATATGTGATTAGTTGTATTCCTCATCAAAATACCTTTTCAACGATATAAGATACATGTTTTAAGTGTTTTTGGTTCACAATTTGTGTTTGTTTGAAGTTGGGTTCGTGCACTTGTGTGTCTCAGCAAAACAGGACCTGGGCACTAATCTGGACGCCGTCCAGATTCTTGGACGCCGTCCAGGCCTTCACATCTGGACGCCGTCCAGCCATTCTAGACGCCGTCCAGATGAACTACTAGGTTCTGATTTTGGTTGGTCGTTTACCGTTAAATTCTAACTATGCTACGCAACCCCGATTGACAAGTAACTTGTTCTAACATGCTCATATATGATTAAAAACCCCATAAAATAGTTCGGGACCCGACCCGAATGTGTTGACTTTTTCGTTGACTTTGACTTGACCAAAGTTTCACATTTAGTCAAACTTAACTGAATACTTAGGCAATCGCTCAAATCGTCTTTTATACTTGTTTCTTGCATGAAACTTGACAACATGATTCACATGTTATATTAATCGAGTCGCAACGAGCCATAGGACTAGTTGAACACATTTCGCTCGACCTTGTGTCGTAACCGGTTAATTTATACAACTTACTTGTTTAGGTCAAGGCTAAGCAACTTTCATGCACACGTTTACTTTGTGAAGTACCTTTATACTCGTGCACTTGAGGTGAGATCATAGTCCCATCTTTCAACAACTTTTATACTTTTAAATCATGGGATGAGAAACATATACAGTTTTATACTACATACTTTTATACTTTGAACAAAAGTACGGAAACAAACATTCCACAGTGAGTTAGAACAAAATCCTCAATTCGATTATCATTAGTTACACTTGCAGGGTGTAAGCGAGAACTTATATTGTGTGGCCATACGGGTTTGACAAACCCTCATTCGGACGGTTCGCTACTGTTATGCGGATGAAATATATTTTTGAGAAACAGTGTATGTTCTAACACTATTGTGATGGGGTTCGTGAAACGTTAAGTCTTGATAATTGGGTGCTCGTGAGCATACTTTTGGAATGCAAACGATTTGGATAATCAACTATACAAAATCTTGTGGTTCAAAAACAACGTTTACAAACACCTATGATTTCACCAACATTTTTCGTTGACAATTTTTTGTATATTTCTCAGGGTCATACTTGGCTACTTGATACATGCTTCCGCACACTTTGATTACTTTCTTGGGGGCAAGCATACATGCATACGCTAGTGATACCACCTTTGGATTCAAACTTAATGTTTACATGCATACGCTATTTATAGCAACCATGATTTTAAACTAATTGTGTCGCAAGTTATTTCATTTATACTTTATAACTTTTGTAAACTTAAATATGTTGTCGAATCATTTGGTAACTTAAAACTTTGTAAGTCTTGTACGTTTGAAATGAATGCGACATAATTTTGGTCAAATGCGTCTCATTTAGGGACTATGACCACGCAACGGGACCTAAGTTAACGGTGCCATCAATGACGATTTTGTTGGGTCGTTACAGATGGTATCAGAGCATTGGTTGTAGGGAACAAGGATATGCATTAGTGTGTCTGACAGAGTCGTTAGGACGCATTAGTGAATCTAGACTACAACCGGATAGTTAACCATTGCATTCTGACATACATTTGCTATAGATAGCACTTACTTGACTACTTGTGCATTATACTTAAATCATTCTTAGGCAAAATTTTTGATGGTACCAAACTTTCATCATAAGAATCGGTATTCTGCCACTTTCTGGTAAACCACGTTAATTTCAAGATTCATACACGAAAGGATGACAACGACTTCATTAGTCACACTTGTTCGGGAACTCTGTCTCCCAGATTGTTATTCGCCACCGTTTCAACTTACTATCAGTGTCACACCGGTGTTTCTTACTATCTACCACTTCTTGTTACTACCATCACTACTCTAGGTGAGTATCGTCATCACTATTTATCACTACGGTTGCGTACTATTCGTTATCATGATTCGTTACACTTCTAGTACCGGAATACATTATTGTTTAACTTGAACCGCATTGACGTGAACAATCATTTAAACATTTCCCTCGGGGAACGCTTCTTTAGAGTTGCACTAATTCTTTCGATTCAATACGAGTCACGTTAGAGACGTTGTTACACGTTGTTCATTTTAGATCTTCACGATTACACGAACTTGATTTTATGGAGTGATGTGGGGATGGATGTATGAGTTAGCGTAATATAACGTCACTTGATCAACGTAGTTATATTACGGTAAGTCATACCAAAGTTCTAATGACACATGATGGTGGTTGGACTCGATCAACCTAATCACCACCATGTGCCATGTACATGACTTCATTTTTCTTGTTTCAACATCCAAAAACTCCGAGAATACTGATAACAACCATACCCGCGACACATCGTCGATTATTGTCGAACCATATTTATGCTTCCGAATGAATGACAAGTTCTTGCAACTTCAAACATATGATACACGTGTATACTATCTCGTCTTCGTGCAGTTTTATCGACGAACCACGATATGCTTGATTATGCTCACATCGAGGCGGAAATTTCTCTCGTATTAAACTGGTATTTCCGTATAAGGAAATCTTTTATCTAAATTCTCAATGGAGGGATAGACTCTTCACGTTATACTAGTATTCACCATGAGGGCGAATAGTCCTAATGAACGTTTTTCAGAACCCGATACGAAACTTGCTCTAATAAAGTCTTCGAAAACCGATAAATCTTTCGCGGTGCGAATTTCTTGAGAAACTTGTTCTAACTAACGTTTTCAAGTCCTAACGAAATTGTTCAAAATATATCTTAAGGAGATATACTTCGATTTTGATCGAGATCCTCGTTTCACTTCTAGACTTACAAAAAACCTCGGGACCACGTTTAGACATGAGTACCGCACAAACATATGATTCAAACCTTGAAAACCGTAATACGAATTTGTGTTATCAACTTCAAATTTACTTGAGAAAAGTATTTGCCTTTAGCCGAATTCTAGTACTACAATAATTTTCATTCGAGTATTAACGCCACACCTTTCGAGAACTCATATAGCCACAATTGTCATTTTCTAAATTGTTGAACCGAAGTAGGTGACATGCAAACCACCGGACCCGGACTCATTCATGAAATAACCGTTATGATCGTTAAAATCCAAGAAAGGCTCAAGACGGCCCGTAGTCGCCAAAAGAGCTATGCCGATGTTAGACGTAAACCTTTCGAATTCCAAGTGGGTAACCGCGTAATGTTAAAAGTGAAAGGACCCATTCATATACATTATAAACGATTAATAATAGTTGATTACATTGCGAGGTATTTGACCTCTATATGATACATTTTACAAACATTGCATTCGTTTTTAAAAGACAAACTTTCTTTACATCGAAAATTGACAGGCATGCATACCATTTCATAATATCCACTATCCAACTATAAATTGATTTAATAATAATCTTTGATGAACTCAATGACTCGAATGCAATGTTCTTCGAAATATGCTATGAAAGACTCCAAGTAATATCTTTAAAATGAGCAAATGCACAGCGGAAGATTTCTTTAACACCTGAGAATAAACATGCTTTAAAGTGTCAACCAAAAGGTTGGTGAGTTCATTAGTTTATCATAATCATTTATTTCCATCGTTTTAATAGACCACAAGAATTTCATTTACAGTTCTCATAAATATACGTCCCATGCATAGAGACAAAAATAATCATTCATATGGTGAACACCTGGTAACCGACATTAACTAGATACATATATGAATATCCCCTATCATTCCGGGATCCTCCTTCGGACATGATATAAATTTCGAAGTACTAAAGCATCTGGTACTTTGGATGGGGTTTGTTAGGCCCAATAGATCTATCTTTATGATTCGCGTCAATTAGGGTGTCTGTTCCCTAATTCTTAGATTACCAGACTTTAATAAAAAGGGGCATATTCGATTTTGATAATTCAACCATAGAATGTAGTTTCAATTACTTGTGTCTATTTTGTCAAACATTTATAAAAGCGCATGTATTCTCAGTCCCAAAAATATAAAGGGTAAAAAGGCAAATGAAACTCACCATACTGTATTTTGTAGTAAAAATACATATAACGTCATTGAACAAGTGCAAGGTTGGCCTCGGATTCACGAACCTAAATTAATTATATATATTTATGTGTTGGTCAATATTTGTCTAACAAATTAGGTCAAGTCATAGTGTACCACAATCCTAATGCTCGAGACTAATATGCAAAAGTCAACAAAAGTAAATTTGACTCAAAATAATTTCCAAAAATCTATACATGATTAATATATAGTTTAAATATCGTCGTTTTATATTTTTAAATATTTTTAAAAGATTTATTAGAGTAAATAATATAATTTATTTATTAATAAATAAAATTTTATATTAAATTTATATAATAAAATATACTTTTATATATATTAAGTAATAAAATTTATAGGGTTCATTTAATATCATAAAGATAATATGATAGGTATTATTAAAGTAAGTTATTACACGTAGTAAAATATATTTGTATCACATATTTATTTGATAAAATAATATCTATAATGATAGTAAGTAAAAGTTGTATTATTTTGTAATAATAATTATTATTATAAAAATATCAATATTTATAATTACTAAGATGACATTATGATAAAACGATAATTCTAATTATGATAACTTTAATATTTACGATAATTTTTAATATTATCTTTAAACTAATAATTCTATTTAAAATAATAATAATAATGATATTTTATAGTAACAATGACATTTCTATTAAAATGATAATTTTTGTTAAAATGATAGTTTTAATACTAACGATACTTCTAATAATAATAGTAATGATAAAAATAATAAGAACGATAATTTTATCTAAATCAATATCTTATAATATTTTAATTTCATCATGATACTCTTACTCATTATTTCCTAATCGTTTCATTTAATAGCTTTTAATCATCTTTTATATCGTGTTCATAATAATGATAATAATAGTAATCAAAATAATTAGGTGTTACAAATATTTGTTTTAATTACACTAATATTAATAATGATAGTTACTATAACATTATTAACGATAATACTAATAATTATCTTAATGATAATATAGTAATAATAATAACAATAACAATAACCATTTTTAAATAATGATATATATATTAATAATGATAATAATAATAATAATACTAATAATAATAATAATAATAATAATAATAATAATAATAATAATAATAATAATAATAATAATAATAATAATAATAATAATAATAATAATAATAATAATAATAATAATAATAATAATAATAATAATAATAATAATAATAATAATAATAATAATTGGATAATAATAATAATAATACTAATTATAAGATTAACGATAATAACGATAGTAATAATAAAAAAATAATAATTTTTAATGATAAATCCCTTTTATTGATAAAGATAATAATAATGATAATAATAAGATAAAACTAGAATGACGATAATAATAATCATTTTTAATAAAAATATCGAAAATTCAATTGATTATAACTTCTAATCCGTTCATCGAAACCATTCGATATCTAAAGGAAAAGTTCTTAATTTTTCGCTAGCTTTCCAAGGACATGCATATCTTATACCGTATCTCAACCGCAAGTGTAACTAATTCAAGATTCAACCTAACCTGTCTAAGGGCAATATCAAAAGTACAAGCATGCATAATCCTAAATACTCGAGCACTAGTCAGGGATACACTATTACTATGTAAAAGTTAAATTATGAGTACTCACGTATCAATATTGAGATTCAATATTGCAGGAAAGGTACGTAGACGCAACGGAAATGATAAACACTATATTGACCTCACGAGCATACCCATGAACCATACTCAATCACCTCCATAGCTATAACCCATAATTTCTTTAATCCTCTCCTACTCGAAAAACAATTTCGAAATCACTCGGACAGCACTCCGTCGTAATATTTTATGTATACTAATAATATCTTGAAATAATATGGAGTAAATATATATATGTAAATCGATTGAGAGACTTTAGAGAAAAATATTTTCAAGTTTCTATGAAATAATAAAACCTATTGAATTTTATTTATAATAAATTTTTTGAATTATTAAAGTGAATTATTAAAGTATGAATTATTAAAGTGAATTATTAAAGTATGAATTATTAAAGTGAATTATTAAAGTATGAATTATTAAAGTGAATTATTATAGTATGAATTATTAAAGTGAATTATTAAAGTATGAATTATTAAAGTGAATTATTAAAGTTAAAGTAAAGTAAAAATAAAGTAAAGGTAAAGTTTAAGTATAGTAAAAGTATAAAACTATGTACGTATAATACGCGTATAAATATATATAATATTAATTTAAATCGTTATATATATTTAATAAAATAAAATATAAATATCGTTATCTTTATCATACTAGTTAAGTAATGAGTTGTCAAAAGTGGTTCTAGATATTTATAAAAGTTATATACGTTTTAATAATAAAGTTCTTTTTAAACTGAAAACGTTTTTGTACGTTTGAAACTAAATAGATTAATCGAGTCTTTATGAGATTCAATCTTCCACTATCCTTTGTCTAGTTCTCAATGATTGATAATTTGTTCTTATTTATAAATCACTTTACCATTTTTCGAATATTGTTAAAATGGAAAAATTTCTCAAATCAACGTGGGCCTTTCAACAGAGACTTGTAATCATAATTCAATATATCTGATAATTCAATCATTTGATCTTATCTTCTAATTCCATTGATAAACATTTTGAAACAGATACAATCATATAAAGTATTTAATCTAATATTTTGTTTACGTTTCAAGTTATAATATATATACACATATACATATATAATCATATTCGTTTAATGGTTCGTGAATCGTTGGAACTTGGTCGAGGTTGAATGAATGTATGAACATAGTTTAAAATTCTTGAAATTTAACTTAACAAATATTGCTTATCGTGTCGGAAACATATAAAGATTAAAGTTTAAATTTGGTTGGAAATTTCCGGGTTGTCACAAAAAGTCGCACCTTGAGTTTCTATGAAATAATGAAACCTATTGAATTATATTTATAATAGATTTTTTGAATTATTAAAGTGAATTATTAAAGTATGAATTATTAAAGTATAAATTATTAAAGTGAATTATTAAAGTATGAATTATTAAAGTGAATTATTAAAGTATGAATTATTAAAGTGAATTATTAAAGTATGAATTATTAAAGTGAATTATTAAAGTTAAAGTAAAGTAAAAATAAAGTAAAGGTAAAGTTTAAGTATAGTAAAAGTATAAAACTATGTACGTATAATACGCGTATAAATATATATAATATTAATTTAAATCGTTATATATATTTAATAAAATAAAATATAAATATCGTTATCTTTATCATACTAGTTAAGTAATGAGTTGTCAAAAGTGGTTCTAGATATTTATAAAAGTTATATACGTTTTAATAATAAGGTTCTTTTTAAACTGAAAACATTTTTGTACGTTTGAAACTAAATAGATTAATCGAGTCTTTATGAGATTCAATCTTCCACTATCCTTTGTCTAGTTCTCAATGATTGATAATTTGTTCTTATTTATAAATCACTTTACCATTTTTCAAATATTGTTAAAATGGAAAGATTTCTCAAATCAACGTGGGCCTTTCAACAGAGACTTGTAATCATAATTCAATATATCTGATAATTCAATCATTTGATCTTATCTTCTAATTCCATTGATAAACATTTTGAAATAGATACAATCATATAAAGTATTTAATCTAATATTTTGTTTACGTTTTAAGTTATAATATATATATATATATACACACATATACATATATAATCATATTCGTTTAATGGTTCGTGAATCGTTGGAACTTGGTCGAGGTTGAATGAATGTATGAACATAGTTTAAAATTCTTGAAATTTAACTTAACAAATATTGCTTATCGTGTCGGAAACATATAAAGATTAAAGTTTAAATTTGGTTAGAAATTTCCGGGTTGTCACAGTACCTGCCTGTTAAAGAAATTTCATCCCGAAATTTGAGTGGAAAGGTCGTGAATAATAATAAGTATGTTTTCATGATGCATACGGGCTGAAAATTAGAGTTTTATCATCAGCGAATAATTTGGATAAACAATCCATTTATATGAAGAGTACGAATGAAGCTAACATAGAAGAGTGAAATGAGTAACTGTAGATTCATCTTATCATTTGACGCAGATATGATTGATTCCCAGATTTCAAGGGATTTGAAGAAAATCTTCTTAATAAGATTTGACTCTCCGGTAATCAAGGGAATTAGGATCCGCTTTAAATGCGATCGTCCATTTTAATTGTACTGTCGGAGATTTTCTTATAAATTCATCTCCTTCATTTCCTTACAACTCACACCTTCTGTTGATGCATTTTATGCAAGTCCCTAGACATCTACCCACGTCCATTGCAGGTACAACAGTTTACAGGCCGACATGATTGCTCGTTATTATCCTATCCGTGTTTGTATGTGGTTACAGGAACTGCAGGAATGAGATTTAGATGTTTGACTATGTTAGACTTAGTCAGACGTACGAGTGAAGCCTCACTAGTACGGCTGACAGGCTCATATGCACGGTTGATGCTGAGCTAAGTCACAATTACAACCTAAATGAGAAGACACGAGTGAGTGATCATCCGTACAGCTGATGAAGCCAACTCGTACGTGTGATGAATGAATCGTATGGGTGAGTCAACAGCAGGGGTATATAAAGTCTTATGTTCTTTATTTTAGGTTAACACTCTCATTTGTTACACACACTCAGATCTAGTGAGCTACTCCGATTCTCTCTCAGTCCAAATTACCCAGGTGGTGAATAATAGCTCTAGGTGTTGATCTAATCACACTTGATTTAGTTGTGGCTTGACTAAATTAATCAAAAAAAAAAAACTTAACCTATTCACTAGAGGGTTTGATTCACTTATTCTGCCATTGTGTGAGTTAAATCTGTTGATTTCTAAGTTCCTAGTCATGTTTCATCACCTTCTATTCTTTCCCCCTCAACTCATATTTTAAAGTATTCATCAATATGCTCCATCTAGTTCTGATTCTCGATATACTTCTAACTTTCATATCGTTCATTCTTCTTTTTCATCTACCGCTGGAAGAATCTAATTACTTCTACTATACTCTTGGGTTTATAGTGTTTCTAGTTCTCCCGTGTCTTTATATTGCTATATGCATCGATATATATGGTTTATAATTTCTGGTTTGTCGTTGGGCTTTATATGTTCCCTTATATTTCAAAGTCTCTGCTTCTGTCTTCTATAATCATTATCATTCACAGTTAATGCTCTCTTTTATTTGCTGCAATTTATACCCCAATTTCCATTTCAGAGTTTTGTCCTTTCGTTTCTTCTTGTGATTAATCACCGCTTGTAATGGTCCAGAATTCACAGATATGAATTTCGGAATGAACATTGTTAATGTTCTAGGAAGGAAATTGTGATGGCACGATCTTGACTTGTCAAATTACTAGAATACCTTGGAAAAGGCCGAATCATCAAGAAATATTTTCTTGATATTTTAGAGGTTAAATAGAATACAAGAGTCGTATAACATGGCACATGATGATGTTATGATCTGTAAAAAAATCACGTTCCATTTAGAAACTCAGCATGACTTACTGTAATATAATCACATTGATCAAGTGTCATTATATTATACTAATTCATGCTTCAGTTTCCAACACTACTTCAAAATATTCCTATTTTAAACTTGAATGTTTCAGAATTTAGAAACTAAAATAGTTTCTTTTATGATGTAATACAGATAGCGCGAAGAGGTAAATGATTTCAAATAAGAAAAATTAAGAAAATATCTTCAGAAATATGGAGGATATTTATAATGAAAGATATGATGATATTTTAGAATTTCTAATATCAGAGGATGATGAAGAATATTGTCCGCAGGGGTTTAGAGTCAGGAGCAAGGTATTCGTTAATGACTTCAGCAGGTACTGAATCATTTGGATCCTTTGAAGTCAGGTTCAGTCTTTGTAATTTGTCCACAGCCTCCTTCCTACTTTGCTCAATCCGTTTTCCAGTTCCAAAACTTCTCTTTTTCTGCGCTTTTCCAGCACACTTCATCATTGTCATCCAGCTTTTATCGTTTAAAGTCATTTATAGTTTTTGCTGCTTCATCAGCATTTTTTCCATTTTCGGAGAACCAATTCATAGTTCAGAGCGTTTTTCAGAAACTTCACATTCAAATTAAGTCCAGAAGATAGACGTTATATATACACATATAACTGTTGGTGTAGACATGCTGCGAGATTTCAAAATACTGATTGCTAATTCCCAATTATTCGTATGGCAATTCTCATTACAAGATGCGAATGAGTAAATGATGGGGTTTCAATGAATAATTATAATGACTTTTTGGAGAGGCTAAAATCAAAGGGTAATGAAGTTGTTGGTACATCTGCTAATAATGTGGTGGAATGTAAAAGGTTCCCTGGTAATGATGGTGTATATCTCAAGGTTATAATAAGGTTAGTCTGACTGAAAATTCGAAGTTGACTTGCTGGAGCTGTGACAAAACTGGCTACTTTGAATAGGAGTCGCAAAGTTATTTTTACTAATAAATGCCAAAGAATCTGACGCGGATACGTTGTTTAAACTTTTACTTTGGTTTCAAGAGTTTTTCGGGTACATAACTGTGGGTAACATGTGGTTGGATCATCATCTCGATTGCTCATCATTCGAAGTGTCTTCAGAAATTTTCGAAGGGTTTAAACACAGATTGTAATCGTTAACATACATTTGATGTTCTAACACAGTTTTGAAGTCAAAATATAGCTTTTGAAAGATGTAAGGATCTAAGAGTGATTATTTGGTCATATCTCAAGTTGAATTTTGAGATTTCAAAATCAGAATATATAATTAAATTTTGAATGAGTATGGTTGTTTTGATTTCTATAAAAGAATGTATATTGTTGTGAAAGTATGGAGTATAATGGATGATTTGCTGAATCAGATTCGAAGAATGTAACATATTAATTGTGAATTTATATATCTCTCGGGTATTACCTACCCGTTAAAAAAAATTCACAATTAATATTTTGTACAAAAAAATTTTATTACAGTCTTTATGAAAATATATATATATATTTATATATATATATATATATATATTTTCTTTAGATGTAACATAGATTTAATGAGTTAATGTTAAATTAAACTCATTTGATTTACAGTTGAAACTAGAATTGAATAATCCCTAAAGGCTTTAAAAAGTACATAACTTTTACGCAGTATTTGTTTAATGACATTGAAATTATGAATCAATACTTCGTTATTTATTGATGTATGATGTTCAGTTCGTGGAATTCTTGTGAATTTCGCAAAGTCGAATGATGTTATCTGAAAAGTTTCGGGTACATCGATGATGAAAGTGTAAAATCAAATATATACTTGATTTATTATGAATTGGAATTTGTTGAATTGCGACAGAGATTGTAGTTAACGCTGGTTAAGTTGCGGCCGAAGGACGTACATTATTGCATATTTGTAATATGAATTAATCGAGTAGTTAAGATTCACACACAATAGCTTAGCACGGAAAGATTTATTTCAATATATATATATATATATATATATATATATATATATATATATATATATATATATATATATATATATATATATATATATAATATACATATAATTTCTTCAGAGGGAATGAGTTAATTCTTCATAACTCGTTGATACAATATACACGTTATTGATTAGTAATGATGTCCACAGTGATTCTTGAACTGACGGAGTTTGTGATGTTATCGGTGTTATTGATTCGGATGTTGACTGTACTGACAATGCTGGTAACGCTGACGGTACTGTTGATGCTGTTGGTAAAGCAAGTTTAGCTTGTTAATCACACACCATTTTTGCCAGGGTTTCTACTCTTCCTTCTATCATTTTGGTTCGCTTAACTGATTTATGGTTAGGGCTAGATTAGATAATCTCTAAGACTTTAGAGATTACATAATCGCTGCGGAATGTTTCTCCAATGAAGTTGTGAATTAATACTTCGTCAATTATTGTTGTTGGTACTCCTTGGTATCTATGGTACGTATGACGTTGATGCTCGTGGGACAGATTGTGAAGTTGAGGTTTACGACGCGGTTGTGGTTGGAGGTGGTAATGGTAATGTTGGCGTTGATGATGGTGGTACTGGTTATGCTGCTGATGCTGCTGCTGGTGTTTGTAATCTCTGCACCATATTCTCCAAAGCCACTACCCGAGCGCGAAGCTCGTTGACTTCTTCTATTACACCGGGGTGATTGTCGGTTCGGACGAGCGGATAAATAAAATCTAAAATTTGATGTAATATATAATCGTGACAAGATACTCTGGAAATGAGCGAGAAAATGGTGTTTCGGACAGGTTCGCCGGTAAGTGCTTCAGGTTCTTCGTCAAGAGGGCAATGTGGTGGATGGAAGGGATCACCTTCTTCATGTCTCCAATGATTGAGGAGGCTACGAACCCATCCCCAATTCATCCAGAATAGGTGATGACTGATTGGTTGATCTATTCCGGTCAAACTGCTTTCGGAGCTTGAATGGGATTTCATTTCAGAATCTGAGTGACTTGAACTGATGACGAATTCCATTTCGTACGATTGGATAAAGGATTTTTTTTCGATATGAAATGATTTTGGCTAACGGATGGTATTCTAATTACATAGAATATATATATATATATATATATATATATATATATATATATATATATATATATATATATATATATATATATATATATATATATATATATATATATATATATATATATATATAGATCAAAAGATTTCGTAGATTACGAAGGACTTTGCGGGATATGTCAGACAAAGTTTAAAGTAACAGATACGATAAGATATGATTTAGCAGATATGCTAAGATATGAATTTTTGTCTATACACTATTCATGCAATCAATGCAGCAAGACGTGTCTTAGACTAAAAATGATAAGCAGGTAATTTCCTGAGGATGATAAGTAGTTAATTTTCGACACAAAATGATAAGCAAAACTTTTGACATGCAGACATGGTCGAAGTCCAGACTCACTAATGCATCCTATCGACTTATCAGTTAGACACACTAATGCAGACCTGGTTCGCTAAGACCACCGCTCTGATACCAACTGAAAGGACCCGTTCATATACATTATAAACGATTCATAATAGTTGATTACATTGCGAGGTATTTGACCTCTATATGATACATTTTACAAACATTGCATTCGTTTTTAAAAGACAAACTTTCTTTACATCGAAAATTGACAGGCATGCATACCATTTCATAATATCCACTATCCAACTATAAATTGATTTAATAATAATCTTTGATGAACTCAATGACTCGAATGCAATGTTCTTCGAAATATGCTATGAAAGACTCCAAGTAATATCTTTAAAATGAGCAAATGCACAGCGGAAGATTTCTTTAACACCTGAGAATAAACATGCTTTAAAGTGTCAACCAAAAGGTTGGTGAGTTCATTAGTTTATCATAATCATTTATTTCCATCGTTTTAATAGACCACAAGAATTTCATTTCCAGTTCTCATAAATATACGTCCCATGCATAGAGACAAAAATAATCATTCATATGGTGAACACCTGGTAACCGACATTAACTAGATACATATATGAATATCCCCTATCATTCCGGGATCCTCCTTCGGACATTATATAAATTTCGAAGTACTAAAGCATCCGGTACTTTGGATGGGGTTTGTTAGGCCCAATAGATCTATCTTTAGGATTCGCGTCAATTAGGGTGTCTGTTCCCTAATTCTTAGATTACCAGACTTTAATAAAAAGGGGCATATTCGATTTTGATAATTCAACCATAGAATGTAGTTTCAATTACTTGTGTCTATTTCGTCAAACATTTATAAAAGCGCATGTATTCTCAGTCCCAAAAATATAAAGGGTAAAAAGGCAAATGAAACTCACCATACTGTATTTTGTAGTAAAAATACATATAACGTCATTGAACAAGTGCAAGGTTGGCCTCGGATTCACGAACCTAAATTAATTATATATATTTATGTGTTGGTCAATATTTGTCTAACAAATTAGGTCAAGTCATAGTGTACCACAATCCTAATGCTCGAGACTAATATGCAAAAGTCAACAAAAGTAAATTTGACTCAAAATAATTTCCAAAAATATATACATGATTAATATATAGTTTAAATATCGTCGTTTTATATTTTTAAATATTTTTAAAAGATTTATTAGAGTAAATAATATAATTTATTTATTAATAAATAAAATTTTATATTAAATTTATATAATAAAATATACTTTTATATATATTAAGTAATAAAATTTATAGGGTTCATTTAATATCATAAAGATAATATGATAGGTATTATTAAAGTAAGTTATTACACGTAGTAAAATATATTTGTATCACATATTTATTTGATAAAATAATATCTATAATGATAGTAAGTAAAAGTTGTATTATTTTATAATAATAATTATTATTATAAAAATATCAATATTTATAATTACTAAGATGACATTATGATAAAACGATAATTCTAATTATGATAACTTTAATATTTACGATAATTTTTAATATTATCTTTAAAATAATAATTCTATTTAAAATAATAATAATAATGATATTTTATAGTAACAATAACATTTCTATTAAAATGATAATTTTTGTTAAAATGATAGTTTTAATACTAACGATACTTCTAATAATAATAGTAATGATAAAAATAATAAGAACGATAATTTTATCTAAATCAATATCTTATAATATTTTAATTTCATCATGATACTCTTACTCATTATTTCCTAATCGTTTCGTTTAATAGCTTTTAATCGTCTTTTATATCGTGTTCATAATAATGATAATAATAGTAATCAAAATAATTAGGTGTTACAAATATTTGTTTTAATTACACTAATATTAATAATGATAGTTACTATAACATTATTAATGATAATACTAATAATTATCTTAATGATAATATAGTAATAATAATAATAACAATAACAATAACCATTTTTAAATAATGATATATATATTAATAATGATAATAATAATAATAATAATACTAATAATAATAATAATAATAATAATAATAATAATAATAATAATAATAATAATAATAATAATAATAATAATAATAATTGGATAATAATAATAATACTAATTATAACTTTAACGATAATAACGATAGTAATAATAAAAAAAAACAATTTTTAATGATAAATCCCTTTTATTGATAAAGATAATAATAATGATAATAATAAGATAAAACTAGAATGACGATAATAATAATCATTTTTAATAAAAATATCGAAAATTCAATTGATTATAACTTCTAATCCGTTCATCGAAACCATTCGATATCTAAAGGAAAAGTTCTTAATTTTTCGCTAGCTTTCCAAGGACATGCATATCTTATACCTTATTTCAACCGCAAGTGTAACTAATTCAAGATTCAACCTAACCTGTCTAAGGGCAATATCAAAAGTACAAGCATGCATAATCCTAAATACTCGAGCACTAGTCAGGGATACACTATTACTATGTAAAAGTTAAATTATGAGTACTCACGTATCAATATTGAGATTCAATATTGCAGGAAAGGTACGTAGACGCAACGAAAATGATAAACACTATATTGACCTCACGAGCATACCCATGAACCATACTCAATCACCTCCATAGCTATAACCCATAATTTCTTTAATCCTATCCTACTCGAAAAACAATTTCGAAATCACTCGGACAGCACTCCGTCGTAATATTTTATGTATACTAATAATATCTTGAAATAATATGGAGTAAATATATATATGTAAATCGATTGAGAGAGTTTAGAGAAAAATATTTTCAAGTTTCTATGAAATAATGAAACCTATTGAATTATATTTATAATAGATTTTTTGAATTATTAAAGTGAATTATTAAAGTATGAATTATTAAAGTATGAATTATTAAAGTGAATTATTAAAGTATGAATTATTAAAGTGAATTATTAAAGTATGAATTATTAAAGTGAATTATTAAAGTATGAATTATTAAAGTGAATTATTAAAGTTAAAGTAAAGTAAAAATAAAGTAAAGGTAAAGTTTAAGTATAGTAAAAGTATAAAACTATGTACGTATAATACGCGTATAAATATATATAATATTAATTTAAATCGTTATATATATTTAATAAAATAAAATATAAATATCGTTATCTTTATCATACTAGTTAAGTAATGAGTTGTCAAAAGTGGTTCTAGATATTTATAAAAGTTATATACGTTTTAATAATAAAGTTATTTTTAAACTGAAAACGTTTTTGTACGTTTGAAACTAAATAGATTAATCGAGTCTTTATGAGATTCAATCTTCCACTATCCTTTGTCTAGTTCTCAATGATTGATAATTTGTTCTTATTTATAAATCACTTTACCATTTTTCGAATATTGTTAAAATGGAAAGATTTCTCAAATCAACGTGGGCCTTTCAACAGAGACTTGTAATCATAATTCAATATATCTGATAATTCAATCATTTGATCTTATCTTCTAATTCCATTGATAAACATTTTGAAACAGATACAATCATATAAAGTATTTAATCTAATATTTTGTTTACGTTTCAAGTTATAATATATATACACATATACAAATATAATCATATTCGTTTAATGGTTCGTGAATCGTTGGAACTTGGTCGAGGTTGAATGAATGTATGAACATAGTTTAAAATTCTTGAAATTTAACTTAACAAATATTGCTTATCGTGTCGGAAACATATAAAGATTAAAGTTTAAATTTGGTTGGAAATTTCCGGGTTGTCACAAAAAGTCGCACCTTGAAAAGGTGTGATCCGTTTCGAGAAACGTAGAAAGCTAAATCCGCGATACATTAATCCTTTTAAAATCTTGGGGCGTTTTGGACTTGTTGCTAGCCGTTTAGATTTTCCGACCCATTTGAGTCTTTGTTCATCCTGCATTCTATGAATCAAACTTAAAGAAGTATCTTGCCGAACAACAACTTGTTATTTCTTTTGATGAACTTACTATCGATGACAAACTCCACTTCCTAGGAGAACCGGTTGAAAATGTGAATCATGAAACCAAACTCTGAAACAACGTAAAACCCCAACTGTCAAAGTTCGTTGAAATTTCCAAGGGAGTACCTTCACTTATTCGTAGAATTTACAACACAAAAGTTTCAAAGAAGAAACAACAACTACTACTTCCAACTAAATTTCGGGACGAAATTTCTTTTAAGGTGTAGGTAATGTAACATCCCGCGTTTTTCCGTTAAATTTATTTTTAACACCGTCTTTTTTTTTAGATAATATCTTTTATTATCTAAATTCGTGTCTTTCGTTAACTAACGCTCTTAATATTTCCGTTATTTGATTATAACATCTCTCGGTTACTCTAGCGATTTAAAATATTCGTTTGGTTAATTCACGCACCCGCATCCAAAATCGAGGGACTAGTTTTGCCACTTGACCAAAGACGTGGCTAGTAGTTGACTAGTCAACCACCTCACCACCTCCACTCATTCATTCATCTCTTTCTTTCTTTCTTACTTCCTCTTTTTCTCTCAAACACTCAAACAAGAATTCATCATCCATTTCACATCTAGGAAGCTCACAACAAATCCGACTACATATTTGGAATCCTCTCTTCATCCTCTACAACTCGATACCAATTTCATCCATTTTGGGTAACTTTCTAAAATCACTAGATTTCTTGTTCTTGATGTTTTTGACTTGAAATGATGTTAATTAGTGTCTATGGCTCGTGTCTAGCATGAATATATGATTTTTTTGCTCGATCTTGTTGTTTTGCATGAACTAGCATGAACTTGAAATGAGTGTGCTTAATCTTGAATTTTGGATGATTAAATGTTGTTTTAATGTTAAAGTTCATGTATTAAATGTGTTACTAGCATCATTAGCTTCATTTTGATGTGTAGGTTGACTTGGAAAACTTCACTAACATAATTATTGATTTTGTGATTCTTGGTTAGGGTTTGATAGCTTTTAACATGAATTTTTGATACATTGAATGCTTGTTAATGTTGTAAGTAAGTGTTTAGTTACAATGTATGTTTAATTACCTTTAAAACGGCATATCGTATGTGTAAATTGGTTTCCCGAATCATAAAATGCGTTTTACAAACTTGAAACTTCAATGATGAACTTTTGACGATCATTCGACGAAGATTTGTTCATTTAAATGATGTAATTATTTGATGATATGTGATTAGTTATATTCCTCGTCAAAATACCTTTCCAACGATTTAAGATACATGTTTTAAGTGTTTTTGGTTCACAATTTGTGTTTGTTTGAAGTTGGGTTCACTTGTGTGTCTCAGCAAAACAGGACCTGGGCACTAATCTGAATGCCGTCCAGATTCTTGGACGCCGTCCAGGCCTTCACATATGGATGCCGTCCAGCCATTCTGGACTCCGTCCAGATGAACTACCAGGTTCTGATTTTGGTTGGTCGTTTACCGTTAAATTCTAACTATGCTACGCACCCCCGATTGACATGTAACTTGTTCTAACATGCTCATATATGATTAAAAACCTCAGAAAAATAGTTCGGAACCCGACCCGAACGTGTTGAATTTTTCGTTGACTTTGACTTAACCAAAGTTTGACATTTAGTCAAACTTAACCGAATACTTAGGCAATCGTTCAAATCGTCTTTTATACTTGTTTCTTGCATGAAACTTGACAACGTGATTCACATGTTATATTAATCGAGTCGTAACGAGCCATAGGACTAGTTGAACACATTTCGCCCGACCTTGTGTCGTAACCGGTTAATTGATACAACTTACTTGTTTAGGTCAAGGCTAAGCAACTTTCATGCACACGTTTACTTTGTGAAGTACCTTTATACTCGTGCACTCGAGGTGAGATCATAGTCCCATCTTTCAACAACTTTTATACTTTTAAATCATGGGATGAGAAACATATACAGTTTTATACTACATACTTTTATACTTTGAACACAAGTACGGAAACAAACATTCAACAGCGAGTTAGAACAAAAATCCTCAATTCGATTATCATTAGTTACACTTGCAGGGTGTAAGCGAGAACTTATATTGTGTGGCCATACGGGTTTGACAAACCCTCATTCGGACGGTTCGCTACCGTTATGCGGATGAAATATATTTTTGAGAAACAGTGTATGTTCTAACACTATTGTGATGGGGTTCGTGAAACATTAAGTCTTGATAATTGGGTGCTTGCGAACATACTTTTGGAATGCAAACGATTTGGATAATCAACTATACAAAATCTTGTGGTTCAAAAACAACATTTACAAACACCTATGATTTCACCAACGTTTTTCGTTGACAGTTTTCTGTATGTTCCTCAGGTTCATACTTGGCTACTTGATACATGCTTCCGCACACTTTGATTACTTGCTTGGGGTCAAGCATACATGCATACGCTAGTGATAGCACCTTTGGATTCAAACTTAATGTTTACATGCATACGCTATTTATAGCAACTGTGATTTTAAATTAATTATGTCGCAAGTTATTTCATTTATACTTTATAACTTTTGTAAACTTAAATATGTTGTCGAACCGTTTGGTAACTTAAAACCTTGTAAGTCTTGTACGTTTGAAATGAATGCGACATAATTTTGGTCAAACGCGTCTCATTTAGGGACTATGACCACGCAGCGGGACCTAAGTTAACGGCGCCATCAATGACAATTTTGTCGGGTCGTTACAACTAGTTTGTACAAATTCCCAGCAGATGGCCATAAATGCCTTCCATTCAAGGGCTCAACTGTAAACTGGTAGGTGTTATTCCAGGTGGTTAACTTATAAACATCATGATACCATGATTCTGGGTCACCCACTTCCATACCATTTTCCACCATATTCCAGTTCACTGCCACTGCATGTTTGCAAGGCATGCCAGTTAACTCCCACTTTCTGCATGCACAACTCCTAGTCTCCATGTCAACAACACATTGTTCTTGTGGTTGTCCATTCACTGATTGTCCACTAACTTGATATTTTTGGTTACCTCCCCATAAAATAGAGCATTTGTTAGCATCAGATTTGATTTTCTGAAACAACTTGGTAGCTGCAATAGTTAAAGGTCCATCCCACTTGTCTTTTTTCTTGATTACATTGACTATCCTTTTCATACAATATTCCCTAATGTACTCCAAAGCAGTCACAATGGGTTTATCCCTGGCATCAACCAACCACCTATTAAAAACCTCACACATGTTGCTAAGCAAGACATCAGATAGTGCTCTTCCAGTGAAATGACTTCTAGCCCATTGATGAGGTGGAATCTTAATTAACCATTCATAAGCAGCAGTATCAAATTCTGTTAAATCTCTCATTGCTTTTTCAAACTCAGGGATTGTTGTCAAGTAGCACACCTCCATAAATGGTTTTTATATGCAACACCCTTAAACTGACCTTTCATATTGCCATGAATATGTCTAAGGCAATGTCTGTGCTCAGCACATGGAAACAATTTATCAACAGCTTGTATCAAACCCTAACAATACAAATTTAGCAAAGTTAAAACTAATAATATGAATGTACAAATTAATTATGGTATAAGCAAGAGGATAAATGCCATTATTAGAATCTATACCTACAGCAATTAAAATACAACCAACAGCAGGTTCCTTCATGAAACAACCATCTAACCCCAACAAATCTCTGCCTATCCCTTTAAACCCTTTCTTCAATGCACCAAGACATATGTAAATTCTTTTGAAAACCCTAGTGTCAGATTTAAGGTTTCCAGGCTCAACTTCAAGTTTCACAGTTGTATCAGGATTAGACCTCTTCAGTTCCAAGATATAATCTCTAAGTTCCTCATATTGTGAATGATAATCACCTTGCATAATCCTGGTTGCAGTTCTGAAAGCTTGATATGCTTTGTATTCAGAGATCTGAAGTTCAAGATCTATTTCCAAATTAGCTCTCACTGCTTTAATTGGTATTTTGGGATTGGTTGATAATTGAGGCAAGAGTTTGGTTGCTAAGAACTTGTAATTGCAAAAAGGTAGGTGTCTAGTTTTTTTACAGGTGTGATGGGGTTTGTAGGTTGATACCACCCATTCATTGTCTCCATTAGCTTTTGACACCAACAATACCCAATCACATTTAATATTCAATTTTCTTTTTACCCACTCTTTTTTTTTTTGGAGCAAGAAGATTCCCCCTTATCAACTTTCTTGGATTTACCCTTCACTGTTTTGTCCTTTTTCATTCTACCTAAACTGACTTTAATGCTTTTTTTCCTCACACATTTCTTTCTTCCCACCTCACTAGGTCCCACATCACTCTTTTGACTACCATCCTCAGTGTTTGACTTTGAATTATCAACACTAGGTTTAGTTACAAGTCCTTCACATCTAACCCTAATCCTTTTTTTATCATTCTTAACAAAAACAAGTTTCCTCCTAGTTTCAATAGCATGGTGTACAACTGCATCCCTTACCTCTTCTTTAGATTCAAACTTCTGTCCTAGATAAAAGAAGGTCTTTCCTATTTCTGCATTGCCTTCAACTTGTTGTTTTATGCAACTAATTTTCTTTTTCCAAATTGCTTCCTCATCACTTTCATCATCATAACTCTCAAACCCATCAAGATTCAATTCATCTACCTCACAATCCACTTCAGTTTCCACCTCATCATTGTTGAACACCTTAGAACCATTGCCCATAAACTCAATGTCTTTATCAATGTTAAACCTGAATTCTTTCATGTCTAAATCAGCATCTTCAATGTAATGATCATCATCATCTAAATAATCACTATCTTCAGCTTCATTTTCATCATTAGTTGGGATATCATCATTTTCTACATTGTCTGGAATATCAACATTTTCTTCAATTAGTAACCTCTTTCCAGTTATATTCTCATGCTCAACATACACATTAAATTGCCTAATTGAAGAGTCAATTTCCATGTGCATAAGCATCCTGGTAATATCTTCATGGTCAACTAAAAGTTGTAGTCCAACATCCAACGGTTTATTCGGTTCAAGATACCTAAATGTAACCACTTTTTCATAATCATAACCTAATTCCCTAAGAACTGCATTCAAGTGCATTATCCTAAATCTTTCTACATCAATACAGTCAATGTAGGTGATGTGACCATTATAAACCAATCCAGTCCCTTTTTTCATAAGATAACAACCATGATGTAAGATAATTGTGAACAAATCAGGGTAACAATCTGCAGAAAAAATAAAAAAAAAAAATTTAAAAATTTAGGGTTCAATCGGGTCTAGGGTTCTTATATCTGCAATTGCACATTTTAAAGTATATACGTATATAAATACATACCGTATATGTCATCGATTGACTTTGGATCCAACTCTGGTGCACGAATCTGCCACGACATGGCGGTTATGATCTTCAATTTTTAAATTTTTTGAGACAAACGAGAGGATGCTGTGTGAAATGAGGAATTAGGGTTTTCAATTTAGGTATAATATAGCCAGATGACGAAAAAGACGAAATTACCCATCACGTTTCATGCACGTGATGGGACTTAACGTGCCAAGTTGACGGTTGGTGACGGAGGGACACTGAAACACAAATTTTAGAAATAGAGGGATGTTGTAAGCAGAAAAAAAAACAAAGGGACGCTGTTCACTTTTTGGAGTATAATCGAGGGACCAACGGCACAAAAAAGTCTTTAAAATTGGATATGTTTTTTATTCTACAACGTCGTATATGATATTAAAGGGGTAAAATGGTAATAGTCTCAAAATCTTAGTATGAAAGAGGCAATTCTTAACTTGATCAAATCTTGACTATCGAATATTTTCAAATTAAGCTATCCAAAAGTTATTTTTAAATTAAGCTATCCAAAGGTTGGCAATTAACATAACCCGAGGTAATATAGCAACTTAAACATTTAAGATAGAATATTAAAGTTTGATCTTTTGTATTAAGAAATACCTTGAATTAAAAAAAAACAATGATGGAAAATTTACAATTATACCGAAAAATGCGAAGAAACAAAACTTGATACAAGGAACGGGCACTACATTCTGAAATGAATAAGCTATTAGTGTTTAGATACATAATTTTGGAAATAAAACTTGAGTTTATAGTGATATACCGAAGTTTGAAGTTAGAACCATTACTTGATAAACAAAAGATACGGCTATTATTGGTATACTTGCAGACAAGCCTGCAAGTTAGTGTTTAAGAGAGCGTCACGGGGAAGATATCCACTTGCAACAGCCTAAAAATGACTTAGGCCATTGTAGCTTATGCAAAGGGCATACAAGACAGATCGTTAGTCAAAGTTGTTTCTTGAAGGAGCTTCAACGATGGTAAAAACCAGGTTATCTTCATGAATTAATCTGAATGATATTTAGCCACTTGCATGATTCAGGTTTTAATACCATTTGATACAAAAAGGGTGTCTGGATTTGCATTTCAGATGTTATTTGAATTGATATAACCATAACCAACTATAATAGAAGTGTAGTTATAATATCAGAACACAATATCAACCTAATTAGAGTTTATGCAAGCATTTCATCAAACAGTTTATAAGCATGAGAAAAAGACTCGTGACTATTCCATACAAAACTACTATAATAATAAAATAAAAAATAAATAAATAAATAAATAAATAAATAAATAAATAAATAAATCAATCTTCAAACACAATTAATTACTCAAAAAATAAAAAATAAACTGTAAAATTGATAACTTTGAATAAACACAACTAAGTATCCAATGAATTTTATACATTCCAACATTAACCAAATTCGTAAGAAATAGATACTCCATATAAGCATCTTAGATTTCCATTTAAGGTTCAGAATATTTAAAAGAATCATATAAACAACAAACTGTACATAAGAACAATGTAATCAGATAAACAACAATTTGTTGTATATGTAATAGTCAGTTGAACAACGACATCAATTTTAGAGGTCAATTAAGAGATTAATTTGAAGCTGAACATTATTAGAATTCCATCCCTCCCTATTTTTTATTCTTATAGTCAACGTATATGCTCCACATCTCGAACAAGTTAAACTCGTTTTATGGAACCATTTAAGACAAGTCGTATCCGTTTGGTCGGGTCCTATTTGCATCATGGGTGACTTCAACTCCACTTGTTCTTCGGAAGAAAGATTTAGGGAGGTGAACGATCCAGCCAATATGGAGGGCTCGTAACAATGCAATTTTCATTTCACGGTTTACATGTTGGTTAATTTGGTTCGTGTTATCAAGATGAAAGTCTTCCTTTGGGCTTCGCATTCCAAATTATGTTACGGGCACCAAGCTTACGTATGAGATGTTAATCCAAAAATTTTGATCAAGGACGCTTAGTAGTCGAGCATGTGATTTAGTTTGCTTTCTCAAGTATGGTTATCAATGTACTTCAATGTAATAGGATGTCAATTTTCCCTTTTTATGCATTGTAATTGTTATCTAACAATCAGCTCTTTGTTGATTGTATATTAATTTAATGTTTCTTTTCGCCAAAAAAAAAAAAAAAAAAAAAAAAAAATTGTTGAAAAGCTGGTTAAAAAAAATTTGAATATGAACATCAGTATGCAGTTACACATAAAAATTTATTTCTGAAACGAACATTAGCTTACCCCACATTCAAGAGAGCAAGAAATCAAGTAACAAATACAGTAAAACCTCTATAAATTAATAATATTGTGACTGGAATATTTTATTAATTTACCGAGATATAATTATATCGATAAATTAATAAATTATCAATTTAAAAAATTGACTTATATTTGTGAGCAAGTTTTAAATTAATGCATCATCATTAGAAATAATCTTGTCCGTTCACTTTGTCTATTTGAATAAAACATAAACAAGGACCTTCAAAATTCTCATATATGTACATTCACACATTAATGAACTTGTCAAGTTCAATGTATATTGGGATTTCAAATAAGAAAAAAAAATAGTAATTATTAATTTATAGCTTCGTTGGGACCAATATATTTACATTGGGGTTTCAAAAAAATTATTATCTTATTATTTTATCGATTGGGTTCCAAATTTGTACTGGTCCTAAGTTGGGGCCGGAAAATTATTAATTTTATCGAAGTTATTAATTTATCGTGTATTAAATTATAGAGGTTTTACTGTAGTCAGTTATTCCCTTCAGTCACGTGAATCTAATTCAAAAACGCCCTAAAAGATCACGGAATAAACACCAGTTGAGAACATCTTCATATATAAATGAAAACATAACCTTACAAATGCATAGTTTATGCAGCCGACCTGTTTTCTCGTCGAATAAAGATCTACAAAAATGAATATAACCATAAAACATAACGAAGCTAGACGACAACAATGATTTTTTAGTTTGGAATATGTTAGCAAGAAAAATATAAATTAGGTCTGATTCAAAAAGCCCTAATAGATCACCGAATAAACATCATACTAATATAAAATTTAAGATAAATAAAGAAATCAATCAGCTGAGAACATTAACTGATTTAAACAAGTTAAGAAGCCTGCGCTTTGCAGCAGAACTCCAAAGCAAGCCCTAATGAAAAACCAAGTGTTTAGAAAAAAAAAACAATATGTATGAAAGGTGGCCCAAACCATTTAGCTTTTTTTAAATAACATCCGTTTTGTGATTAGTTAGTTGCGTTGTGTTCGTAAAATTATTTTGAGTTCAACGGTATTGTTGGGAAAATTTAACTCGCGGTGAGCGAGAATATATGGCCCGTTGTAAATTTGGGTGAAGTTTATTTAAGATTTTTTATGGAAATTCTGGTTAGGAGGCAGATTTGTAATTTGACCAAAGTTGGGGGTCATTTGTGAAAATTCTGGTTGGGGGCCGATTTGTATTTTGACCAAAGTTGGAGGGTTATTTTGAAAAAGTAGATTTTAGTAATATAATAATGTTAAGAATAGTGAATCTAGAGTTTTGGGGACCGATTTGTATTTTGATTAAAGTTGGAAGTTATTTCAAAAAATTTAATTTTGATAATATAATAATGTTAGGAATAGTGAATTTATAGTTTCTATTGAATATATATTAATAAATAAAATACATCTTTCATATATATTGAAACATCACGTTACAAATGCGTAAATTAAAATGGTAACCTCTTGTTTATTGGCGAGGATAGATGCGTTTGTATCCTAATTTGATTTATAAGAATGAAAGACCGATTTAACGAAGAAATAGTAACCGGTACTGTTGGAAGCTTTGACGAGCTCAACACACCCAATATAGAGGACCTAGGTTATACTCACTCACTAGACCAACACTTTGACGTTGGTTAGCCTTTAATTTTATAAATCCTTAGTGCACAATAATATTTAGGCGACAGTGTCGACCATATATCATTTAGGCGGTATAACCGACCATGTATCACTTAGGCGGCAGAGCCGACCATATAATAAGAACAACAAAAGTGCACTAAGAACTTAAACACAAACTAAGGCTTGATCGGGAAACTTAACAAAAACACTTATATTAAATTACAATTACAATATTACTTACAAGCTTTCTCTTCTCTACTTTCGCTAACGCACACTCTTCTTCTCTTCTTCACTACTCACTTCTTATTTCACTCTCACAACTTACTCACACCTTACACAAATGAACCTACCACCTATATTTATACTACTCCATGGAAGTTTCTAGAAACTAGATATTTCCATGGATATATAAATATCTAGATATTTTTATACATATAAATATCTAGATATTTCTTACACATATAAATATCTAGATTTTTCTATACATTTTAATATCTAGATATTTTTCATATACATATTAATATCTAGATATTTTACCCATATACATTTACTAATTCCATATTATTCTAAATTTGCATTGTATTTTAACACTCCCCCTCAATGCAAATTTTCTTCCAACGATGTCTTGCAGACCATTCCAAGTGCTTCTCTGAATTTTTCAAACTTTGGTTTACTTAGGCTCTTGGTGAATATATCTGCAACTTGTTCATCTGTCTTTGTTGGCACCATCTTGATCTCCTCTTCAAGGACCTTCTCGCGTACATAGTGATAGTGCACTTCTATGTGTTTTGTTCTTGCATGGAAGACTGGATTCTCTGCTAATCGAATAGCTGATAGATTATCACAGAAAAGTTTTACTTGATAATCTGTTGATTGATGAAGATCTTTCATTAGCTGCTTCAACCAAGTAATTTCTTGTGTTGCTGATGCTGCTGATTGATATTCTGCTTCGGTGCTTGATAAGGATACAGTTGGTTGTCTCTTGCTGCACCATGATATTACTCCCGATCCAAGACTAAACATGTATCCAGTTGTTGATCGTCGTGTATCATAGTCTCCAGCGTAATCAGCGTCACAATATCCAGTCACGTGACATTCTTTTGTTTTCTTGTACAAAATGCCAAAGTTAATAGTGCCTTTAACATACCTTAAGATGCGTCGTACAACATCAAGGTGAGGCTTCTTCGGATTGCTCATGTATCGACTAACCACTCCAACTGCATAAGATATGTCTGGCCGGCTTAGTGTGAGATAAATAAGACTTCCGACCATCTTTCGATACATGGTAACATCTTGAAGACTTTTTCCTTCATCTGCTCGTAGTTTTGTATTCGGATCCATCGGAGTTGAGATAGGTTTGCAATTAAGCATTCCGTACTTTTGTAAAAGATCTCGCGCATATTTCTGTTGTCCCAGAAATAATCCTTCTCTTTTCTGCTCTATTTCGAGTCCAAGAAAATATTTGAGTTCTCCAAGCTCCTTCATATGAAATCTGATAGACAGATTCTCTCTTGTTCTTTGGATCTCCTCATAGTGATCTCCCGTGATGATTAAGTCATCCACATATACTAGCACTATGGCTAGTTTTCCTTGATCTTGTTTCACAAATAAACTAGAATCTGAAGGAGCAACTATGAAACCACTTTGTACTAAGATCTCGTCAATCTTCCCGTACCAAGCTCTTGGAGCCTGCTTCAAGCCGTATAGTGCTTTCTTTAATTTGCAGACATGGTCAGGATGGGACTTGTTCTCAAAGCCTCTTGGTTGCTCCATATAAATTTCTTTGTCAAGTTCTCCATGTAAGAAAGCGTTCTTCACATCCATCTGCCACAGCTTCCAAGATTTGCTAGCGGCTAAAGCTAGTAGAGCTCGAATTTTTGTGATCTTCGCCACTGGACTAAACGTTTCTTCATAATCCAGCCCATATTGTTGAGAAAAACCTCTAGCAACAAGTCGAGCTTTATACCTTTCAATGGAGCCATCTGATCGAGTCTTCACCTTGTAAACCCATTTACAAGATATTGGTTTTACATCTTTTGGCTTTGGAACTAAACTCCATGTCCGGTTTTCTTTTAGTGCATTAATTTCTTCTTCCATCGCTTTCTGCCATTCTTGACTTTGTGCTGCTTCTTCATAAGTGGAAGGCTCAATAGGTATTGATTCATCCACATGAGCAGCATTGGCATACCTCGGATTAGGTTGCCTCGGCCTTGTTGATCTCTGTAATTCTTGCACATGCTCCTCGACATCCATTTGGCTTGGACGAACCTCCTTGGATACAGATTGATGCACACCAGTTTTCCATGGACTCGTTTCCTTAGAGTACGACCCATCTCCTTCTTTAGTTGGATCCAATACGTGCTCTTCACGTTCTTTTCTTTCTTCTGGGACTTCTTCTAATTCATGAGATTCTGGAAGCTCTATTTTTTGTGGTGACCACCATGAAGAAGCTTCATCAAATACCACATTTCTTGAAGTATGACACTTTCCAGTATTTGGATCACAACATCTCCATCCTTTTCTTGATTCATCATAACCGACAAAAATGCATCGAATTGCCTTCTTATCAAATTTGCTTCGGAGATGATCTGGCACGAAGACGTAGCATACACATCCAAAAACCTTGAGATGATTGACGGTTGGCTTGATCTTCCATAATCTTTCATATGGTGAAATATATCCCAACTTTGTTTGTGGGAGTCTGTTAATCACGTACGACGCCGTCCTCATACATTCGGTCCAAAATCTACCTGGTACATTCTTACCATGAAGCATACTTCGACAAGTTTCGGCAAGGTGGCGATTCTTGCGTTCCGCCACTCCATTCTGCTGTGGAGTATTGGGGCAAGTTAATTGTCTTCTAATCTTGTGCTTCTCAAGATAGATATTGAACTCGGTCGATAAATATTCTCCTCCATTATCTGTGCGTAAGCACCTAATCTTATTATTGAGCTCACTTTCTATCTTCTTCTTGAACTCTTTAAACTTCTGAAAAGTCTCCGACTTCTCCTTCATGAAGTAAACCCACACATACCTTGAGAAGTCATCAATGAATGTCACCATATACTTCATTCCTCCAAGTGATGTTTGTTTCACTGGACCAAAGACGTCTGAGTGTATGAGCTCTAGTGGTGTCTTGGACTGATGCGCTGACTCCTTGAATGGCAATTGGTGAGCTTTGCCAAATTGACATCCAGCACATATTGTATCTGTTTGGATATCAATTTGAGGAAGCCCATTTACTATGTGTTTTACCATCATCTCCTTTAACTTGTTGTAGCCCACATGCCCAAGACGTTCATGCCACAGATCAGCCGTCTCATTCTTTCGAGTCTTATCCACATAAGCTATTTCAGCAGATAATACATAGACCGATTCTATTCTTCTTCCATGCATAACTGGATTTCCAACCACCTTTACTCTCTTGAATACGGACACATCTTCTGGTCCAAAGAGCACGTAGTTCCCTTCTGCTGTTAATTGTGGTACTGACAGTAAATTCTTCTTTAGGACAGGGACAAGATACACCTTCTCGAGTCGGAGCTTATGAGAGTCACCTTCACTTGGAATTATTGTCTTTCCAATGTGAGAAATAGACAACCTTGAGTTGTTGGCTGTCAACACGACTCTCTTTCCTTTGTAATCCTCCATTTCTTGCAGCTTCGTCCCATCGTTGGCCATATAATTTGAGCACCCAAAATCGATGATCCAATCATCTTTGTAGTTTATTTTTGACTTTAAACTTATTGTAAGAGCTTGATCATCTATGTCAGCTTCAACAGAGAGTCCAGCTTCTGCATCCCATGTTTCCTCATTAATGGTTGCTTCGAATGTGACCTCTTTCTTCTCATCTCTTGCGGCGGTCACATTTCCTTCGAAAGTTCGCCTTCTAGGGAATCTACAATCTCGAGCAAAATGACCCTTCTTGCCACAATTGAAGCATTCATCATTCTTTCTCTTATCATTTTCCCCGTATTGTTGGCGATGATCTCTTCTTCCTTGTTGAGCTCCCCCTGAAGCGTTGCCTTTTGATTTTGGGTGAACCTTCCACCCATATGTCTTACTTTCTTTCATCGCATCTTGTCTTCGAGATGTTGCTTTCTTCTTATTGGTGAAGAGTGCATCTTCTTCGTCTTTTATGGTTACTTCATTCATCTGCTTAGCTAATGCCTCTTGATTTGCCAATAGATTCTCCAGCTCTATTAATGATGGTTGAGTAGGCCATCCTCTCACAGCGGCTATAAATCCATTATACTCGGATCTTAAGCTGTGGATGATAATTCTCTTCATCCTTGCATCACTCACTTTCTCTTCAGGAGCAAGTTGAGATATCTCACAGCAAATTGATTTCACCTTGGTGAAATACTGAGAAATAGACAGACTTCCTTGTGAGATACCCGCGAGCTCATTTTCCAAGAGCTGGAGGCGTGCTTCATTCTTCTTTGAAAATAATTTTTCAAAAGTTTCCCAAGCTGCCTTTGGTGTTTTCTCGTCACGGATGTGCTCCAATAGATCCTCCTCGATTGTAGTCTTCAATATAAATAAAGCCTTCCCGGCCTTGATGTTCCATTTTCTCAAGGCTTCGGCATTTTCTTTCGGTGGAGGCGTTGTGTCACTGCCGGCAACTATTTCCCATAAATCATGTCCTTGTAGGTAGGATTCTATACAGGTCCTCCAATAACCATAGTTGTGGTTATTGAGACTCTTGATTCCACTGCTCGTACTTGCAAGATCTACCATCATGACGTCCAACGTCCAATAAGCTTGGTCCCAGACCAATGAGCTTTCACAGTTCCTAACTGTGCTCTGACAGAATTTCCCTTAGGGCTTTGGTGTTAACAAGATGATGTAAACGTCCAATGTTTACCGATGAGTACCTCCGCTAGCAATGGTCCCGAACGACCCGCTCTGATACCAATTGTTGGAAGCTTTGACGAGCCCAACACACCCAATATAGAGGACCTAGGTTATACTCACTCACTAGACCAACACTTTGACGTTGGTTAGCCTTTAATTTTATAAATCCTTAGTGCACAATAATATTTAGGCGACAGTGTCGACCATATATCATTTAGGCGGTATAACCGACCATGTATCACTTAGGCGGCAGAGCCGACCATATAATAAGAACAACAAAAGTGCACTAAGAACTTAAACACAAACTAAGGCATGATCGGGAAACTTAACAAAAACACTTATATTAAATTACAATTACAATATTACTTACAAGCTTTCTCTTCTCTACTTTCGCTAACGCACACTCTTCTTCTCTTCTTCACTACTCACTTCTTGTTTCACTCTCACAACTTACTCACACCTTACACAAATGAACCCACCACCTATATTTATACTACTCCATGGAAGTTTCTAGAAACTAGATATTTCCATGGATATATAAATATCTAGATATTTTTATACATATAAATATCTAGATATTTCTTACACATATAAATATCTAGATTTTTCTATACATTTTAATATCTAGATATTTTTCATATACATATTAATATGTAGATATTTTACCCATATACATTTACTAATTCCATATTATTCTAAATTTGCATTGTATTTTAACAGGTACTTGGTTGAGAGTATTTGAACGGTTAAGTATTGGTAAAACTGTAAACGGTTGAATATGGATTAAACGGTTAACCTTGAAATCCACCTAAAGTGGCCTTTCGTACATTGCTTTGCGGGGACAGCAAGGAGGGGGTTTTACCGGTCATATCTTCGGATTGGTCCGAATTTCCTTCAGGGCAGCAGTTAGGAGCGGGTTATGCAACTGTGGTAGATGATTGAGTAGGTGGTTTAATCACCCTGGGTGATCTCAAACTACTGTTAAAAATGTGTGTTTTGAAAAGATATCTTCAATTAGCAAATAAGAGAAAAAAATTATGTTGGTTGTTCCTAACTTGTACTCAAATTTCGCACGTCGTCTTTAAACTTCTTTTAATGCTTAGCTCGTCCCTATTATTGTACAATTTAATGATGGTCATCCCTCCATCTATATGTCGTAAAAATACTCTGTTATACTAAAACATGTGCCAAACATATGAGGGTATTTTTGTAATTTTAATCTTGCTCTTCCTTTTTATTTCTTCTTTTAATCATTCATTCATGCTTCATTCATTTCATTAAAACCCCTTCATTATTTGGAACCCTAAATCCAAATTCAACACTAACTTTACACAAATCAAATCCATTGTACAAAACCAGATCCAAAGAATCAAATCAAATAAATTTTCAGAAAATAAAATCAGATCATTGACGTAATCAGATCCAGAAATAAAAACAAATCGAAGGTTTTTCTTTAGATTTGTTCACATCATACCAAAATTCGTTGGCTTTGCTTCAGATGGAGGTCATCTGCTGAGTTTAATTGCAATGGAGGTCACTTGTTCAGATCTTGTTCGTTCGAACTATAACCGTTGGAGAATACGACGGAGGTGGTGTGGACAGTCGAATGAATATGGTCATCAAGTAAACTTCTTAACAAGATAAGTTAAACCTCAATTGTTTTGGAGAAAACAAATCTTCTGAAATTGATTTAAATTCGTATATTTTAAATCTGTTGTGCGCAGGAATTCATGAAGCCGATTTGATCAACGATTGCGCTCCTCCATTAATTAGAAATAAGAATATTGATTTGCGATTTGTAATCCGTCGCATGCTTCGGGGTTTTTTTCCGTTCAATTTGGAAGTGATGATGGTATTAAATTGGAATTGTAGCGAAAAGCTTGATGGTGAGTGGTGACACATGGCTTAATTAATTTTTGCTGCTTGTTTTGTGGATCTGAGGTTTAAAATATTCAAACATGACTGAAGTTCCTTATTCAATTTTTGCTTAATTTTTACTGCTTGTTTAATATAAACGATTGATTGATTGATTGATTTCTGCTTCATGTTTTTATGCTTGTTTTCATGAAGATTTGATTTTGATAATAGTTTTTGAAGGGTCCCCCTGGTTTGAATTGTTTAGGTGCGGGAGAAATGTATTTTATAGGAATAGGAATAGGAAACCATGAAAAGACCATTTCACCCCATGTGAAATGCATATGCTTTAGTTTAAGAGGAAACTTGGATGCCAAATAGACGGAGGGACAACCAACATTAATATATACAATATCATAGACGAGCCAAGCAAAAAAAAAAAGTTTAAGGACGACATGCAAAATTTGAGCACAAGTTGAGAGACGACCAGCGTAATTTTGTCGAATAAGAGGGGTAAATTAGTGAGTTCATAAAAGTGTTAGTAGGAAAGAGAAAATTCTTAGTTAAGCATTTTGGATGGACAGATTTTGATGGAAATTAGTAATCTTATATACTAAACGGAGGGCAAACTTTGGCCGTTTTGCCCTCCTCCGGCTTCCCAAACGACAAGAGCAAAAACAAAACCAAATTTTTATTTTCACCCCCTCTTTCAGGTTGTAATCCGTAATAAAACACAACTTTCAAGGGCCTAAAGTATAACTTCATTATTTAATCAAAAAGAAAATAATTAGACCCCACCAAAAACTTACACGGAATTTATCTTTCTATTCGTCTCGAGTTATTTTCCACCGCCATCACCATTAAAATCGAAATAATTTTATGAACAAAACGCAACTAACTACGCTCAAAACGGACTTCTTAAAAAGCGCTAAATGCACCGACATCTTAGACGGGGCTTATCTTTTTATTCGCCGCAAGTTATTTGTCACTGCTATCACCATTAAACTCGAAATAATTTTATGAACACAACGCACCTAACTATACGCGAAACGGGCGTTTTCTAAAAAGCACTAACCATTTCGGGTTATCTTTCATGCATATACATACACATATAATAAACAACTCAAACTTTTTTCTACACGATTTTTTCACTCTGTTGTCGCTCAACATTACTTTCATAAAACGTTAGAAACGTGCAGGCCATTAGCTATACTAGGCACTAACCACGTATATTCAAATATACCCGCATTAATGCACGGGGAATTTTTTCTAATTTTGATCTAAAGGTCGTGTTGGCACCTAATTGAAAATTTTAAAAGTCTTAAGTAATTTTGACTTTGTTTTAAAGCATGTAGATGGATGGATAATATTCTAGACACTAAAACAAATAATGCAACTTCTGCTTATTTCATTGAATAATACTCCCTTCAAATAGTTATTATTGAAAGAAAAAAAAAATACAGTTGAAAAATCAAGGACAAAATTTCACGGTCGGTCCTTCAATTTTGTATCACACGATGTGAATGACCTTAAACTATTTTTTAACTTCGTTGACCTTGAACTTTCATGATATCTGACGGATGACTTTAGTGATAACGAAAGTTAAATTTTAGACATTAAATTTAATCACATGCACAACCCATGTTGTCCTTTTGTTTTCCCCCTTTTTTAACTTGACCATTTGTTGTATCTCCTCCATTTTCATTCATCTTTATAGTTGGTCATTACTAAAATTCAAATCACAAGATCATATCAAAATCATAAATCAAATCAAACAACATGAGATATGGCTACAAAATTGAGTTTCCAATAATTGGTATCACGATTAGTACAAGTACAGTGGCATGTGACGATGGGTATATCAATTACATGTACCTAAATCAAGCACCTTTGTTCTTTATATTGAGGTCATCTTCCCCATTAGCTTTAAAAGCGAAGGTCGACTCATCCGAATTTAAACCACCATTTCTACACGTCAAAAAAACCATTACTAACAAAAGCCTCTCCCGCCCCCCCCCCCCCCCCCACACGCTTTGACTTGCAATTCTCAAATGTTTGATTAACTTTTAAAGTCCTTTGAATAGCCACCCCGGTTTCCTCCTCATCACTAGAATCGTGTAAACAAAAGGTCCCATCCTTTTTTTCTTCCCTCATCACTAGAATCGTGTAAACAAAAGGTCCCATCCTTTTTTTTCTTCTTATGCTTACACATACATAATACATAATACATCATAATTAAATGATAATCAGGTTCCCATTGTTTCTGATTTTTGAAAAAGAATGCCACGAGGTATTAAATGATGGGTTTGTTTTTGGACAAAATTGCTGAAATGGTCCCCGTGGTTTGTATTAAAATGCTGATTTAGTCCCTGTGGTTTTTTTTGATGGATTTCGTCCTCGTGGTATGAAAATGCTGCTGATTTCGTCCCTCACGCTAACGATCGTTAAAAAATTCTGTTAAATCAAGTCACATGTGACGCACATGAGGGTATTTTAGTCATTTTCCTTTGTTCCTTTGATAACTCTAAAATCATCTTCTTCTTCTTTCATGACCCGTCCTAATCCATCTGGACGAATACATTACATTTGGTTACATCGCGAGGTACTTGACCTCTATATGATACATCTTACAAACCTTGCATTCATTTTTAAAAGACAAACTTTCATTACATCAAAAGTTGACGGTATGCATACCATTTCATAATATATTCAACTATACTTGACTTAGTAATAATCTTGATGAACTCGACGACTCGAATGCAACGTCTTTTGAAATATGTCATGAATGACTCCAAGTAATATCTCTAATATGAGCAAATGCACAGCGGAAGATTTTTTTCATACCTGAGAATAAACATGCTTTCAAGTGTCAACCAAAAGGTTGGTGAGTTCATTAGTTTATCATAATCATTCATTTTCATCATTTTAATAGACCACAAGATTTCAGTTTCCATAAATATCCGTACACTCGCAAGTGTATAAAAGTATTCTATAAGTTGTTGAGCGCTTCGGTAACCATACTTAACAATTAATGTGGCATATTCCCTTTATTATGAAATCTCCCTACACTGTACCAAGTGTAGTAAAAACGAAGTAATATGCAATCGTTTACGATACTAGAGCGACTAGCCCGGTTGGGGTTGTCAAACCCGATAGATCTATCAATAGGATTCGCGCTTACATGTTCTTACAACATGTAAATATCAGTTACCAAGCTATTAGGGAAGATATGCAAGGTGGTACAACTCAACGTAGAATATATTTTAAGTACTTGTGTCTATTTCGTCAAACATAAAAGCAGCGCATGTATTCTCAGCCCAAAAATATATTTTGCAAATGCAATTAAAAAGGGAGCAAATGAAACTCACAATACGATATTTTGTTGTAAAAATATGCATACGACGGAACTGAACAATGCAAGGTTGATCTTGGATTCACGAACCTATATCATTCATATATATATTAAAACATATAACAAGTTCATATATTAATAATATTTATATACTTGTTATATTTAATGATTCATATTTCATATCTTAAATATATTTATTTTATATATCTTGAATAATTAATTAATACTTATTAAAAATATAATTAGGTTATCTGTTTTAAATATGGTTTTATATATCTAATAGTTATTTTAATAATAATAATGATATTATCAATACTTATACTTATTTTAATAACAATAATAATAATTAATCATAAATTCTTTATTTTAGTAATAATAATAATAGTAATAATTATATTACTAATGATAATAACAATAACAATAATAATAATAATTTTAGAAATGAAAACTACCTACAAAAAGCTTTTCTAAAAAATATGCCCCAAACCGGATTTGAACTCGAGACCTCTCGCTCACCCGCAAACACACTTAACCATTCTTCCATTCAAGTTTTTCTGATTTATATTACAACCTAACTTACTTATCTATTACTTCTTAATGCCATGATCATCATCTTCTTCACCATGTCTAACATCAAACGGGGGCAAAAACTTAACAACAATCGAACGGTTTTTCATTTATGACTTTTAAACAACATGAAACATAAAAAAAAAAAAGTGTTCTTGTGATTATAAAAATTCAGAAAAGGTTGAAAAAAAATACTGCTAAAGCTCGTAACACATCAAAAAAAAATTAATGTTTTCAATTTTGAGTTCGTTTTAGACAATCTTTACAACATGAAATATGTTTCAAATCATTCCTAAAAACTTTGTGAATCGTCAATTTCAACAGATACATCAAAACAAGCTCTAATTTCTCGATGAACAAATTAGTTGACTTTTGACAAAATAACTTTGACTCGCAAATTCGAATTCGTTATTAAGAATTGGAACTTGAGATTTTGCAGGAAGTTTAAGTAAATGATTCCTAACAACTCTGTATTTTTAGTTTTTGAAATTTATTTCGAATTCACGTTAGTGTATATCACTGTGAAGAACTCAAGAACTCAAAAATTGATTTTTAGATTAAGAGTGTTATAGGTTATGATTACAACATGAATTGTGTTGCAAATCATTCCTATAATCTTTATGGATCATCAAATTAACTGGAGATATCAAAACAAACTCAAATTTGATTCAAGAACACTTAGTTGACTTTGAAAACCAAAACTTTGACTCCCAAATTAGAAATTAATAGAAAGAATTGAGGATTGAAAACTTACAGATAGTTTAGTTAGATGAATTCTAACACTTCCGCATTTAAGGATTTTGAAAATTAATACTAAATCAAAATTTGGCTAAAAAGATGAAGAACAGAGAGTACGAGTTTATTTTCTGAAATTTTTGGGTTAATTCTATCACTGAATGCATTAACCAATATATAGCAAAGGATTTCTGTTTTGAATTGTGATTGAAGCAGACTCATAACAAACTCCGACTGATTTAAAATCAAATACAGTATGGATGTGAATGTGAAACTGAATTTGTTTTTACATGTGTTAAATTTTAATTTAATACATATTAATAGTAATTATACTAATATTATTAATAATAATTATATTAATAATTCTAAAAATAACTAAATAATAGTAATAATATCATAAAAATGATAATAAAATAAAATAAAAATATAAGAATTCATTTAAATCATAAATAAATTTTAATCTTAATTATTTTGTACATTATTTTACATTTTCAATTCAAATGATTATTTTTTATTTTATTAATTCAACTTAATATGCACTCTTATATTTATATATGTATATATATATATATATATATATATATATATATATATATATATATATATATATATATATATATATATATTTACATATTTATTCACACACAATTGTTCGTGAATCGTCAGGAATAGTCACAGGTTAAATGAATCCATGTAAATAGTTTAAAATTTTTGAGACTCAACATTACAGACTTTGCTTATCGTGTCGATATCATTTAAAGATAAAGTTTAAATTTGGTCGAAAATTTCCGGGTCATCACAGTACCTACCCGTTAAAGAAATTTCGTCCCGAAATTTGAGTGAGATCGTCATGGCTAACAATAAAAATGTTTTCATGACGAATATGAGTTGATAAATAGAGTTTTATCATCATAGAGTAATGAGAATAAAATAATTCAATTATTCGAAGAGTACGAATGGAGCTATCACAAAAGAATGAAATGAGTAAATAAAGTTTCGTCATAACTTTTGACGTAGTCATGGTTGAATTCCAGAATTCAAGGGATTTAAAGATAATCTTCAAAATCTATATAAGATTCGGTTCTTCGGTGAATAAGGAAATTAGGATCTCTATAATTGAATACGATGATCTGCCTCGATTACTCTGTCTGATATTTTTATTATAAATTAAACTTCTTCCATTCCGTTATTCTCACCATTCCTATACTTTCCTTCTTAGTTCATACATCCAAAGATCGTGAAAATGCTTAATCCAGTTCTGATCTTTGTCCTTATCCTGACTATTGCAACAATCATTCTCCTTTTCCAACTTCCATCGGAGGAATCTGCTTTCTCTTACTTCGCCCTTGGGGTTATAGTATTTTTAATTCTCCCGTGTCTTTATGTTGCGATAAACATTGATATACACGGTTTGTAATTTCTACGTTGTTGTTGGGTTTTATATTTTCCCTTATATTTCGATGTCCCTGCTTCTGTCTCCTATAATCATTGTCATCCATAGTTAATGATCTCTCCTATTTACTGCGATTTATACCTCTTTCTCTTTCGGAACTTCATGCTTTTGTTTTCTTTTCGCAAGTAATGGTCCAGAGTTCATAAGTATGGAGTTTTGAATTATCATAAATATACAAGGTAGAAAGGAAAGGTAGTAGCACGGTTTGATTTGTCAAATTACCAGAATTACTGAGGATAGAACTATCAAGAATATATTTTCTTGATATGTTCAGAAGTTAAGTAGAATGAAAGAGTTATGTAACATGGCACGTGATGACGTTATGATTCTGTGAATCATCACGTCCCATTAGAAACTCAGCATGACTTACTGTAATATAATCACGTTGATCAAGTGTCATTATATTATACTAACTCATGCTCCAGTTCCCAACACTACTTCAGAATTCATTCATAGCTTTTACAGAAATTTTCAATATAATGTATTACAGATAGCATGAAGAGGTATATAATTTCGAACGAAAATATTTATGAAAATATCTTCAGAAATATCGAAGATATTTATGATGATATTTTGGAATTTCTAAGTTCGATGGATGATGAAGAAAGATTTTTCGCAAGATTTTAACATGACCTCGGAGCAAGATATTCTCTAAAGATTTCATCGGATCCAGAATTACCTGGATCCTTTGAATATAGGGTTTGGTCCTTGTATTTGTCCTTGGTCTCCTTCATGGGTAGCTCAATCTGTTTTTCATTACCAAATTTTCTATCGAGCGTTCCTAAAACTCCTTTTTTATCATCAAACTTTTGGCCGTTTAGACCATCTACCAATTTTCTGTTTCCTCTGCATTTAATGCTACGATATCTGAATCATCGGTCATTAATCCGAGGTGGTTTCAGGTGAATTGTGTTTTTAGATGATTAAATGCTGATGGTAATATGGTGGAATATGAAAGGTTCCCCGGTAACAATAAACAACACGCATATATATCAAAGTTATAATAAGATTGTTTCGAACGAAAAGTTGATGGTGATTTGCTGAAGCTGTGACACAATCTGCTATTTTGAAAGGGATTACCAAGTTATTTTGGGTAATGAAGGAATTAGCACAGCTATGTGTTAAACGTTTACTCAGATTTTAGGTGGTTTTAGGTGCATAACTATATGCATCAATATTTTCTTTCGTAGATGAAGTGCGATTGGTTCATCCTTTCGATTGGGGTGTTTTTAAGAATCATGAAAAATTTGAACGCAGATTGTAATCGTCAAGATACAAATGAGGTTTAAGATGAAATCAAGTGGCAAACTTGAAGAATTGTTTAGTTTCATATGTTATAATCAATATTTTAATTCATTTTAATTGTCCAATGTTATTAGTCCACAGTCGGTAGTCCACAGTTAACAGTCCAATAATTCATATATAGTTTAATATATAATATTCGAATTAATTAATACGTATTGTGGCCCGTGTACATGTCTCAGACTCGATCACAACTCAAACTATATATATTATTGTAGAATCAACCTCAACCCTGTATAGCGAACTCAATCATTACAGCATATAGAGTGTCTATGGTTATTCCAAATAATATATATAGATGCGTCGATATGATATTTCAAAACCTTGTATACGTGTCCCGATATTTAAAGTGCGTAAAATAAATAACAGAAATTAAATGACGATAAATAAAATTGCGAGAATTAAAATTGCGATAAATAAAATGCGATAAATAAATTGTGATAAATAAATTGCAATAAATAAATTGCGATAAATAAAAATGTAATCAGTTAGCTAGGAACAGTTAGCGTGTATTCTTAACAAAATTTCTCATAATTAATTTGTTTGTTTCTAACAAGTTTTATTTTGTCCAATATTTTTCTTCATTATGCCACTTGTTGGATTCTGATAGGTCAAAATCCAAATATGAAATTGAATGAAAAATGGTTATTCTGTGGTGAACGGATTCGTATATCTATGGATGTAAGTAGGATAGTAAATGATCGTTGAATCAGATTCGAAGAATGTACAGTGTAACTTATTAATGTAAAATCTAAATATTCCTCGGGTATTACCTACCCGTTAAAATATTTTCATCATTAACAGTTTGTACGAAAGAATTTTCAATTACAATCTTTATGAATATATATATATATATATATATATATATATATATATATATATATATATATATATTCTTCAAATGTAATCATGGATTTAATGAGTCAATATAATATTAAACTCATTTGATTTACCGTTAGAACGAGAATATATAATCTCTAAAACATTAAAGATTACATAATCGCCATGTCGAACGAAGGTAATTGATGTAGAACGATTCGTAGAACGATGATTATACTCGAGGTACAGAATGAGATGTTGAGGCATGGATTGTTGAAACTTGGGTTGTTGGTGGTACTGGTGCCGTTGGTGCTGAGGCTGGTGATGTTACTGGTGTTGGTGATACTGCAGGTGCTTGCAAATTGTGTACCGTGCTCTCTAAAGTTAATACTCGAGCTCGGAGTTCTCTAACTTCTTCTAATAACCCTGGTTGGTTATCAGGGTGAGGTAGAGGTCAGATATCTCCTCTATTTCTGTTAATGGTAGCCTCAAGATGTAAAATTCTTGCAAAAAGGGTATAAACGGTGTTGCGAACGGGTTCGCCGGTGAGCGGGTCAAGTACTCCAAGATTAGGTGGTAGATTTGGTTCATGATATGGAGTACCTTCTTCCCTTCTCCATAGGGTGAGTATGTCGTGAACCCACCCCCATTTTCTCTAGTAATCACGGTAGTTGATTGGTTGGTGTGCTCCTGTCACGCTGTCTTCGGAGTCAGAAGAACTTGGTCGATTCGTAGAGGCCATCTTACGCGATCTCAGAAAAGATTTTTGGTATGAAGAGTTTAGTGACAGCAATTGATAGTTGGATGGTATTCTCAATGCATAATATGCATAGATATATATAATACCAGGTTCCCTTAAATTATGGAGAAATTTACAGAAGATATCAGGCAAAGTCTACCATAATAGATACGCTAAGATATGAATTTGTCTATACACTATCTATTTAATAAAGGCAGTAAGACGTGTCTAGACTTAGGAATGATAAGCAGGTAATTTCCTAAGGATGATAAGTAGATGATTTTCGACACGGAATGATAAGCAAAACTTTTGACATGCAGACACGGTCGAAGTCCAGACCCACTAATGCATCCTAACAACTATCAGTTAGACACACTAATTCAAGACCTGGTTCGCTAAGAACACCGCTCTGAAACCAACTTTCATGACCCGTCCTAATCCATCTGGATGAATACATTACATTTGGTTACATCGCGAGGTATTTGACCTCTATATGATACATCTTACAAACCTTGCATTCATTTTTAAACGACAAACTTTCATTACATCAAAAGTTGATGGTATGCATACCATTTCATAATATATTCAACTATACTTGACTTAGTAATAATCTTGATGAACTCGACGACTCGAATGCAACGTCTTTTGAAATATTGTCATAACCCGTCCTTAACCGTAAGAACGTGTTAGATAACGTATGATTTCATTGCGAGGTATTGACCTCTATATGCGACATTTTTAAAAGAAAAACTGCATATATTATACATTACAAACCATGATTCTTATTTTTGATACAAGCTTTGGACGAAATAAAGATGATTATCGTTTAGCGATAATCTTCGACTTACAAACTTTACAAATGATGATAACAACACGATTTCTAGCATATTTTACAACACAAGTTCTTGGATATGCAGTTTTATTTTTGACACAAATATGCGTACGCAAGATCCTGCTCAAATTCAACATAATGCAGCGGAAGCTTCTAATTATCACCTGAGAATAAACATGTTTAAAACGTCAACATAAAGTTGGTGAGATATAGGTTTAGCGCCGGCAGCAATATATATATATATATAGACCACAAGATTTCATATATAAACATTTTCATAAAAATATTCTAAGTGGTTGAGCACTTGGTAACCATACTTAACATTTAATCACGTCGCATATTCCCTTTAATATGAAATCTTACTACACCGTACCAAGTGTAGTCACAAAACGAAGTACTGTGCAACCGTTGAATACTGGTCGTCCAGTCCGGTTGGGGTTGTCAGGCCCGATAGATCTATCAACAGGATTCGAGTTTACAATACCGCTGTAAATATTAGTTACCAAGCTACAGGGAAGTATGCCAGTGGTACAACTCAACGTAGAATATATTTTCAGTTACTTGTGTCCATAACGTAAAACATAAAATACATGTATTCTCATCCCGAAATATTTAGAGTTTAAAAGTGGGACTATATACTCACTTTCGTCTTGAAGATATATATAATTTGACTTGGTCTCCGGTTGATATCACGAACCTATCCATATATAATATATCAATACCTTTTCTTTTTAAACAAACGTCACATATATATACTTGTTATACTTTTAATACTTTTAATAATTCCTTAGTCCGTAGTTAGCAGTTCGTTGTTAGTAATTCAATTTTAATGGTTCATTTTTAGATGTTTAATATACCCGCAATGAAATAAATAAAACCCCCAACGAAATAAATAAAACTCCATCGTATATGTATTGGTCGAGATTAATCTTGACCCATGGTACCGGTGTTGTCAAATGACGTGTTGCGTACATAAAGTACCGGTGTTGTCAAATGACATGTTGCGTACAATCATGGGATCTTATGATTAATCTTCTCGTATTGTTTACGGGTGATCCTGAACCATATAAAATTAAATTATGAGTACATATATATAAAATATCATGTTATTTTAAAAAGATGTGATTTATTTAATTTTCTCCAATTATTTTCGTAGCTAAACTAGTCTTAGATATCCGATCTCGTTTTGGTCATAGTTTCTTCGTTACAACTCCGTTTTCGTTGATTCAACTTGCCACTTCCTTGGATCGAGTCCCTCTTTAAGACTATGAACTGTAAATACCTTAGTTTGTATTCGAAATCACAGGTCATAGGTCAAACTTTAGTGAAACTTATGAAGTTAATCATTTTCCATCATGTAAACAACCTTAAATGATTATTTTTCTAAAAATACTTATACTTTGAGTTAAATCATGAAATTTTTATGTGTTATCATATTTATAGTAAAAATCATTTTTCCAGAAAATAAACCTCCAATTCAAAGTTTAAGATGGTTTTTAATTATCCAACCCAAAACAGCCCCCGGTTGCACTCCGATGTCGTAAATTCAGTTTTTAAGGTGTTCTTTGAAAAACCAAGTTATACCTTGTTAAATTAGCATATATTTAAGATATATTACAGGTCTTGAAGTATTTTAAAAGTTAAGTTAGAAGGATCTATTTAGTTTGCAAACAAGTTTGAAAACTTTCAAACTATGTTCTTGTTGTTAAACTTTTATACCACAAAATAAGATAGCTATATATATATGAATCGAATAAGGTTATGAACATAGATTCTACCTCAAGTTCCTTGGACAAGGTTGCTGTAAAAGAGGAGTAAGGACCTAGAACCAAAAGGGTGATGGAAGTGGATGAAAGATTGGAAGTAAGTTGGTGTTCTTGGAAGGATTTCTTGAAGTGTTTTTGTAAGGTTTTCTTATGAGGTTTAAGTGTTGTTTTTGAAGCTAAATGATGGGGAAAATGCTTGGAGATGATCAAGTATGAAGTTAAGAGTATTTTGAGAGAGAAATGGAAGTGTAAGTATGAGAAAATGGGGTGAAGAAATGGTGTGCATGCATAAAAACGTTTTTAGGTTATAAAGGAAAAAAAAGATACCTAACTTTGTTTTCTTGCTAAATAATTCATGCTACTTGACAAATGGTTGGTTCCACATGTTTCTTAATCATTTAAGGCTGCTAAGGAGCAGATTTTTATTGGTATATACCAATAGTAAATACATCTAGAAGCTGCGTATGATACGGGTACATATACCCTAGGTATACGTATAGAAATCTTTGAGAAAACGGAACGAGGATTCAAATATAGCTATCTTTTGTAAATATACTTATATTGTTTTATGTATGTAAGCCCTTTAAAAGTGATTAAATACATTAATTATACGATATATGTATAAACATTATAGGTTATAAGTATTTAAGTCAAATAACGTTACGTATGGTTATCGTTTTGAAAACTTAAGTTAGTAGTTTCAAAATATACTTATAACTTATTGTTATTAATACAAAATGAGATATTAAAACATTCTTAGATCATGTTAAATATGTATATATACATATATATACACAAACGTATAATTATCATATATTGTATAGTTCGTGATATCATCGGTCAAACTAGACGGTCAAACGTTGTGTAAAACTCTTTTCGAAAACATAAGTCTCAACAATTTGGATTGATTATCATGTTGGTAAGGTTTAATTTATGTAAATATTAATCTTATAAGTATAGAACGATCGAAAAAGTGCGGGTCGTTAAATTACCTCCCCGTTAAATAAATTTCGTCCCGAAATTTTAAAATTGTACCTATTTTGCGTCATCGAGAAACAAGTGTGGATACTTTTGTTTCATCTGATCCTCTCATTCCCATGTAAACTCGGGACCTCTTCTAGCATTCCAACGAACCTTAACTATCGGTATGTTGCTCTGCTTGAGCTGTTTAACTTCACGATCCATGATTTCGATTGGTTCTTCGATGAATTGTAGTTTCTCGGCGACATGGATTTCTTCAAGAGGAATGGTGAGATCTTCCTTTGCAAGACACTTCTTAAGGTTTGAGACGTGAAAGGTATTATGTACTCCGGCGAGTTGTTGCGGTAACTCGAGTCGATAAGCTACCGGTCCAATGCGTTCGATGATCTTGAACGGGCCTACATATCTTGGGTTCAGTTTACCCCTTTTTCCGAAGCGTATTACACCTTTCCAAGGTGACACCTTTAGCATAACCATGTCCCCAATCTGAAACTCTAATGGTTTCCTTCGGACATCGGCGTAGCTCTTTTGGCGACTACGGGCTGTTTTCAATCTCTCCTTGATTTGTACTATCTTCTCAGTCGTTTCGTGTATGATCTCGGGACCAGTTAATTCTCGATCTCCTACTTCATTGCAACAGATAGGAGATCTACACTTCCTTCCATACAATGCTTCAAATGGTGCAGCTTTAATGCTCGCATGATAACTATTATTATACGAGAATTCTGCTAATGGTAGATATTTATCCCATCCGTTTCCAAAATCGATCACACATGCCCTGAGCATGTCTTCAAGAGTCTGAATCGTTCTTTCACTCTGCCCGTCGGTTTGCGGATGATATGCGGTACTCATATCCAAACGAGTTCCTAGTGCCTCCTGTAGTGATTGCCAGAACTTTGAGGTAAATCTACTATCACGATCGGATATAATGGAAATAGGTATTCCATGTCTTGAAACAATTTCCTTTATATACAATCGTAATAGTTTCTCCATTCTATCCGTTTCCTTTATAGGCAGGAAATGTGCAGACTTGGTGAGACGATCAACAATCACCCAAATGGTGTCGTATCCCCAGGCAGTCTTTGGTAACTTCGTGATGAAATCCATGGTAATACCGTCCCATTTCCATTCTGGGATTTCTGGTTGTTGAAGTAATCCTGACGGCTTCTGGTGTTCTGCTTTGACTTTGGAACAAGTTAAACATTCCCCAACATATGTTGCAACGTCTGTCTTCAAATTAGGCCACCAATAATGCGTCTTAAGATCTTGATACATCTTTCCAACTCCAGGATGTATCGAGTATCTTGTCTTATGTGCCTCATTCAATATTAACTTCCTTAATCCACCCAACTTTGGTACCCAAATACGGTTTGCAAAATATCGAATTCCATCTTCCCGCATAATGAGTTGTTTCCCATACTTCTTCATTATTTCATTTCCTATGTTTTCTTTAGTAAGAGCTTCTCGTTGAGCCTCTTTGATTTGTGAGTTGAGATTCATGCGAATTTTTATGTTCATTGCTCGTACTCGAATTGGTTCTCGTTCCTTTCTGCTTAAAGCGTCAGCCACCACATTCGCTTTCCCGGGATGATAACGAATTTCACAATCATAGTCGTTTATTAACTCGACCCACCTACGTTGCCTCATGTTCAGCTGTTTTTGATCGAAAATATGTTGAAGGCTTTTATGATCAGTAAACACAGTGCATTTAACCCCATACAAGTAGTGTCTCCATATCTTCAATGCAAACACGACTGCTCCCAGTTCTAGATCATGCGTCGTATAATTCCGCTCGTGAATCTTTAATTGTCGGGATGCGTATGCAATAACTTTCTTCCGTTGCATAAGAACGCAACCAAAACCTTGTCGCGAAGCGTCACAATATATTTCAAAATCATCGTTCCCTTCTGGTAATGATAAAATAGGCGCCGTAGTCAACTTCTTTTTCAGTAATTGAAATGCACTCTCCTGCTCGGAAGTCCATTCATATTTCTTCCCTTTTTGCGTTAACGCTGTCAACGGCTTAGCTATTCGGGAAAAATCTTGAATAAACCTTCTATAATAACCGGCTAAACCCAAAAATTGGCGTATCTGCATTGGTGTCTTAGGAGTCTCCCATTTTTCAATGGCTTCAATTTTTGCTGGATCAACCTGAATTCCTTTGCTACCAACAACGTGGCCAAGAAATTGCACTTCTTTCAACCAGAAAGCACATTTAGAAAATTTAGCATATAGCTGTTCTTTTCTCAATAACTCTAATATCAACCTTAAATGCTGTTCATGCTCTTGCTCACTCTTGGAATAGATAAGAATATCATCAATGAAAACGATAACAAACTTATCTAAATATGGACTACAAACTCGATTCATGAGGTCCATGAATACAGCTGGCGCATTCGTCAATCCAAACGGCATGACCAAAAATTCGTAATGACCGTAGCGTGTCCGAAAAGCAGTTTTCGGTATATCTTCTTCTTTGACACGTAATTGATGATAACCCAATCTTAGGTCAATTTTCGAGTACACACATGATCCTTGGAGTTGATCAAATAAGTCGTCAATTCTCGGTAGTGGATACCGATTCTTGATAGTTAACTTATTTAATTCACGATAATCTATACACATTCGGAAAGATCCGTCTTTCTTCTTGACGAATAAAATTGGAGCTCCCCACGGTGAAGTGCTTGGTCGTATGAATCCACGGTCTAGTAATTCTTTTAACTGACTTTGAAGTTCTTTTAACTCAGACGGTGCAAGTCTATATGGAGCACGAGCCACTGGTGCAGCTCCTGATACTAAATCTATTTGAAATTCTACAGATCTAAATGGAGGTAATCCCGGCAACTCTTCCGGAAATACTTCAGGAAAATCTCTTGCCACAGGCACGTCATTGATGCACTTCTCTTTTTCTTTCTTTTCGACTTTATTAACATGTGCTAAGATAGCATAACACCCTTTCTTCAAGCACTTTTGAGCTTTCAAATAACTAATGAGTTTTAGCTTTGAGTTACCCTTCTCTCCATAAATCATTACTGGCGTTTTATTCTTACGAGGAATGCGAATTGCCTTCTTGGCGCACACAACTTCAGCTCCTATTTTGGACATCCAGTCCATGCCGACTATTACATCAAAACTTCCTAATTCTACGGGTATTAAGTCAATTTTAAATGTTTCTCCGGCTAAATTTATTTTACAATCACGGCAAATTTTATCGGCTTTAATTAGTTTACCATTAGCTAACTCAATCATGTACTTAGCATCTAGAGGTAATGATGAACAATTCAATTTAGCGTGAAAGTCTCTACACACGTAACTTCTATCAGCACCAGTATCAAATATAATAGATGCGGATAAGTTATTAATGGTAAACGTACCCGTAACAAGCTCCGGGTCTTCACATGCCTCTCTAGCATTAATAACAAATGCTCTCCCACGTGCAGGTCCGATATTCTTCTCTGGATTCGGGCACTGGCTCTTATAGTGACCTTGTTTTCCACACCCAAAACAAGTAATGGTAGCCAAAGCAGTTCTATTTGCATTGGTGGCAGGAGTCTTGGTACCATTTGTAACGAGAGCCCTACAATCTTCAGCAAGATGACCCTTTCGATTACATTTGTTGCATACCACATTACAGTAACCAGAGTGATGTTTGTGGCATCGGTTGCATAAAGGATTTTGTCCTTTATAACCAAAGCTTAAACCACTACCCGCACCTTGCGTGTTTTCTTGTTTCTTAAAATATTGTTGTTGGTTACCTCGATCATAATTTCCATTCCACTTTCTTTTGTTACCTGATACCTTCACATCAGTATTGGATACTTTCTTATCCATGATGACCTGATCCATTAGCTCGTTTGCCATGGTTATAGCTTCATGAATTGTCTTAGGTTTCGATGCTGTAACATTTGCCTTGACCTTTTTGGGCAACCCATCTTTGTACATTTCAATTTTCCGTTCTTCTATTGGAACCAATTCAGGACATAGCAAAACTAATTCCATGAATCGCTGATTGTAGTTGGTGATTTCAGTACCAATAACCTTCAGACTTCGTAATTCATCTTCCAACTTCCTAACCTCGTTCCTTGGACAATATTCGTTGATTAACATTGTTTTGAATTCTTCCCATGGAGTATCATAAGCTACATCTCCTCCTACAGCCTTCACATAATTTTTCCACCACGTGAGTGCACTATCTTGTAAAGTGCACGATGCATACTTGGTCATGTCCTTTTCAACACAACCACTTATTTTAAACACAGTCTCCATCTTTTCTATCCACCGGGTTAAACCGATCGGTCCTTCTGTTCCACTGAATGATGAGGGCTTGCAAGCTTGAAAAGTTTTGTAAGTGCACCCCACACGAGGATTTGGGTTAACTGCAGCACCTCTTGCAGCCTCGACCCATAACATTCTGTCGTTCACTCACTGATTGATGAGTTCCTGGATTTCTTGTTCCGTCATTCGGTTCAATCGCGCCATATTCTTCTATAAGAATGAAAAGAAAATAATTATTCACATGGAATATTATAGATGTAGTGTATATTTACAGTACATTATAGCTTATTAATAATATGAACCAGGTATTATTATAAAAGCCTTTTCTTCTTATTAGCGTTTTATAATTATATCTAGGGTAGTACCTACCCGTTAATGTCCATACTTAATAGCTTAGTACAGAATCAATTACTACCATCTAAATAATACTTAACCATGGAAAATTATTGCATTTCACACTTCACTATCTTACATATGCTTATCTTACATCAAACATTAAACAAACCACACTAATAATATTATACAAAACATTATATGATCCCATGGTTTAATACGGCAGCGCATCGTTTGGTCTATTTTCTAGGACGTTTAGGTTCAAAGGATCGCTTAACGCTTATCCTGGCTGTCTGCCTATATTTTGGCTGTGGGACTGAAGAACTGGATGCCGGGATAGAACGAATAGGAATAGCGGGAATAGGGGTGGTAGTGTCTAGTGGAGTTGGTGCCACATCATCCTTATTAAACTCAGGATTTGAATTTTCTAATTCATTAGCCTTTCGTTTCTTTCCTAGTTCGAACTCTTCTTTTGTAATTTCCTGTATTTCTTCCTCGGGTTCACTTTCCTCCTCGGGTTCACTTTCCTCCTCGAGTTCACTTTCCGGGTTCTCTATAGTCGGTTCATCCGGAATTTGTGAGTCTTCCCCAAAGATATTATTTTCGTCATCGGATAGGTTAATGACTGGAACATCATCTGAAGATTCTGGTTCGGAGTCGCTGAATGTGATAACAAGTTTTGAGCCCGACATCTATCACACAACAACTAACCCATTAGTACTACATAATATTTACATATAAATTTTAACCAACGATGATAAGCAATGGTTTTTAAATAAGACCCGGTCAAAGTCCAGACTTACTAATGTATCCTAACGACTTATCAGTTAGACACACTAATGCAAACCTGGTTCGCTAAGACCACCGCTCTGATACCACATGTCATAACCCGTCCTTAACCGTAAGAACGTGTTAGATAACGTATGATTTCATTGCGAGGTATTGACCTCTATATGCGACATTTTTAAAAGAAAAACTGCATATATTATACATTACAAACCATGATTCTTATTTTTGATACAAGCTTTGGACGAAATAAAGATGATTATCGTTTAGCGATAATCTTCGACTTACAAACTTTACAAATGATGATAACAACACGATTTCTAGCACATTTTACAACACAAGTTCTTGGATATGCAGTTTTATTTTTGACACAAATATGCGTACGCAAGATCCTGCTCAAATTCAACATAATGCAGCGGAAGCTTCTAATTATCACCTGAGAATAAACATGTTTAAAACGTCAACATAAAGTTGGTGAGATATAGGTTTAGCGCCGGCAGCAATATATATATATATAGACCACAAGATTTCATATATAAACATTTTCATAAAAATATTCTAAGTGGTTGAGCACTTGGTAACCATACTTAACATTTAATCACGTCGCATATTCCCTTTAATATGAAATCTTACTACACCGTACCAAGTGTAGTCACAAAACGAAGTACTGTGCAACTGTTGAATACTGGTCGTCCAGTCCGGTTGGGGTTGTCAGGCCCGATAGATCTATCAACAGGATTCGCGTTTACAATACCGCTGTAAATATTAGTTACCAAGCTACAGGGAAGTATGCCAGTGGTACAACTCAACGTAGAATATATTTTCAGTTACTTGTGTCCATAACGTAAAACATAAAATACATGTATTCTCATCCCGAAATATTTAGAGTTTAAAAGTGGGACTATATACTCACTTTCGTCTTGAAGATATATATAATTTGACTTGGTCTCCGGTTGATATCACGAACCTATCCATATATAATATATCAATACCTTTTCTTTTTAAACAAACGTCACATATATATACTTGTTATACTTTTAATACTTTTAATAATTCCTTAGTCCGTAGTTAGCAGTTCGTTGTTAGTAATTCAATTTTAATGGTTCATTTTTAGATGTTTAATATACCCGCAATGAAATAAATAAAACCCCCAACGAAATAAATAAAACCCCATCGTATATGTATTGGTCGAGATTAATCTTGACCCATGGTACCGGTGTTGTCAAATGACGTGTTGCGTACATAAAGTACCGGTGTTGTCAAATGACATGTTGCGTACAATCATGAGATCTTATGATTAATCTTCTCGTATTGTTTACGGGTGATCCTGAACCATATAAAATTAAATTATGAGTACATATATATAAAATATCATGTTATTTTAAAAAGATGTGATTTATTTAATTTTCTCCAATTATTTTCGTAGCTAAACTAGTCTTAGATATCCGATCTCGTTTTGGTCATAGTTTCTTCGTTACAACTCCGTTTTCGTTGATTCAACTTGCCACTTCCTTGGATCGAGTCCCTCTTTAAGACTATGAACTGTAAATACCTTAGTTTGTATTCGAAATCACAGGTCATAGGTCAAACTTTAGTGAAACTTATGAAGTTAATCATTTTCCATCATGTAAACAACCTTAAATGATTATTTTTCTAAAAATACTTATACTTTGAGTTAAATCATGAAATTTTTATGTGTTATCATATTTATAGTAAAAATCATTTTTCCAGAAAATAAACCTCCAATTCAAAGTTTAAGATGGTTTTTAATTATCCAACCCAAAACAGCCCCCGGTTGCACTCCGATGTCGTAAATTCAGTTTTTAAGGTGTTCTTTGAAAAACCAAGTTATACCTTGTTAAATTAGCATATATTTAAGATATATTACAGGTCTTGAAGTATTTTAAAAGTTAAGTTAGAAGGATCTATTTAGTTTGCAAACAAGTTTGAAAACTTTCAAACTATGTTCTTGTTGTTAAACTTTTATACCACAAAATAAGATAGCTATATATATATGAATCGAATAAGGTTATGAACATAGATTCTACCTCAAGTTCCTTGGACAAGGTTGCTGTAAAAGAGGAGTAAGAACCTAGAACCAAAAGGGTGATGGAAGTGGATGAAAGATTGGAAGTAAGTTGGTGTTCTTGGAAGGATTTCTTGAAGTGTTTTTGTAAGGTTTTCTTATGAGGTTTAAGTGTTGTTTTTGAAGCTAAATGATGGGGAAAATGCTTGAAGATGATCAAGTATGAAGTTAAGAGAATTTTGAGAGAGAAATGGAAGTGTAAGTATGAGAAAATGGGGTGAAGAAATGGTGTGCATGCATAAAAACGTTTTTAGGTTATAAAGGAAAAAAAAGATACCTAACTTTGTTTTCTTGCTAAATAATTCATGCTACATGACAAATGGTTGGTTCCACATGTTTCTTAATCATTTAAGGCTGCTAAGGAGCAGATTTTTATTGGTATATACCAATAGTAAATACATCTAGAAGCTGCGTATGATACGGGTACATATACCCTAGGTATACGTATAGAAATCTTTGAGAAAACGGAACGAGGATTCAAATATAGCTATCTTTTGTAAATATACTTATATTGTTTTATGTATGTAAGCCCTTTAAAAGTGATTAAATACATTACTTATACGATATATGTATAAACATTATAGGTTATAAGTATTTAAGTCAAATAACGTTACGTATGGTTATCGTTTTGAAAACTTAAGTTAGTAGTTTCAAAATATACTTATAACTTATTGTTATTAATACAAAATGAGATATTAAAACATTCTTAGATCATGTTAAATATGTATATATACATATATATACACAAACGTATAATTATCATATATTGTATAGTTCGTGATATCATCGGTCAAACTAGACGGTCAAACGTTGTGTAAAACTCTTTTCGAAAACATAAGTCTCAACAATTTGGATTGCTTATCATGTTGGTAAGGTTTAATTTATGTAAATATTAATCTTATAAGTATTGAACGATCGAAAACGTGCGGGTCGTTACAAATATGTCATGAATGACTCCAAGTAATATCTCTAATATGAGCAAATGCACAGCGGAAGATATCTTTCATACCTGAGAATAAACATGCTTTCAAGTGTCAACCAAAAGGTTGGTGAGTTCATTAGTTTATCATAATCATTCATTTTCATCATTTTAATAGACCACAAGATTTCAGTTTCCATAAATATCCGTAAACTCGCAAGTGTATAAAAGTATTCTATAAGTTGTTGAGCGCTTCGGTAACCATACTTAACAATTAATGTGGCATATTCCCTTTATTATGAAATCTACCTACACTGTACCAAGTGTAAAACGAAGTAATATGCAACCGTTTACAATACTAGAGCGACTAGCCCGGTTGAGGTTGTCAAACCCGATAGATCTATCAATAGGATTCGCGCTTACATGTTCTTACAACATGTAAATATCAGTTACCAAGCTATTAGGGAAGATATGCAAGGTGGTACAACTCAACGTAGAATATATTTTAAGTACTTGTATCTATTTCGTCAAACATAAAAGCAGCGCATGTATTCTCAGCCCAAAAATATATTTTGCAAATGCAATTAAAAAGGGAGCAAATGAAACTCACAATACGATATTTTGTAGTAAAAATATGCATACGACGGAACTGAACAATGTAGGGTTGACCTTGGATTCACGAACCTATATCATTCATATATATATTAAAACATATAACAAGTTCATATATTAATAATATTTATATACTTGTTATATTTAATGATTCATATTTCATATCTTAAATATATTTATTTTATATATCTTGAATAATTAATTAATACTTATTAAAAATATAATTAGGTTATCTGTTTTAAATATAGTTTTATATATCTAATAGTTATTTTAATAATAATAATGATATTATCAATACTTATACTTATTTTAATAACAATAATAATCATAATCATAATAACAATAATAATAATAATTGATCATAAATTCTTTATTTTAGTAATAATAATAATAGTAATAATTATATTACTAATGATAATAACAATAACAATAATAATAATAATTTTAGAAATGAAAACTACCTTCAAAAAGCTTTTCTAAAAAATATGCCCCAAACCGGATTTGAACTTGAGACCTCTCGCTCACCCGCAAACACACTTAACCATTCTTCCATTCAAGTTTTTCTGATTTATATTACAACCTAACTTACTTATCTAGTACTTCTTAATGCCATGTTCATCATCTTCTTCACCATGTCTAACATCAAACGGGGGCAAAAACTTAACAACAATCGAACATTTTTTCATTTATGACTTGTAAACAACATGAAAAAAAAAAAAGTGTTCTTGTGATTAGAAAAATTCAGAAAAAGTTGAAAAAAAAAATACTGCTGAAGCTCGTAACACTTCAAAAAAAAATTAATGTTTTCAATTTTGAGTTCGTTTTGGACAATCTTTACAACATAAAATATGTTTCAAATCATTCCTAAAAACTTTGTGAATCATCAATTTCAACAGAAACATCAAAACAAGCTCTAATTTCTCAATGAACAAATTAGTTGACTTTTGACAAAATAACTTTGACTCGTAAATTCTAATTCGTTATTAAGAATTGGAACTTGAGATTTTGCAGGAAGTTTAAGTAAATGATTCCTAACAACTCTGCATTTTTAGTTTTTGAAATTTGTTTCGAATTCACGTTAGTGTATATCACTGTGAAGAACTCAAAAATTGATTTTTAGATTAAGAGTGTTATAGGTTATGATTACAACATGAATTGTGTTGCAAATCATTCCTATAATCTTTATGGATCATCAAATTAACTGGAGATATCAAAACAAACTCGAATTTGATTCAAGAACACTTAGTTGACTTTGAAAACCAAAACTTTAACTCCCAAATTAGAAATTAATAGAAAGAATTGAGGATTGAAAACTTACAGATAGTTTAGTTAGATGAATTCTAACACTTCTGCATTTAAGGATTTTAAAAATTAATAATAAATCAAAATTTGGCTAAAAAGATGAAGAACAGAGAGTACGAGTTTATTTTCTAAAATTTTTGAGTTAATTCTATCACTGAATGCATTAACCAATATATAGCAAAGAATTTCTGTTTTGAATTGTGATTGAAGCAGACTCATAACAAACTCCGACAGATTTAAAATCAAATACAGTATGGATGTGGATGTGAAACTAAATTTGTTTATGCATGTGTTAAATTTTAATTTAATACATATTAATAGTAATTATACTAATATTATTAATAATAATTATATTAATAATTCTAAAAATAACTAAATAATAGTAATAATATCATAAAAATGATAATAAAATAAAATAAAAATATAAGAATTCATTTAAATCATAAATAAATTTTAATCTTAATTATTTTGTACATTATTTTACATTTTCAATTCAAATGATTATTTTGTATTTTATTAATTCAACTTAATATACACTCTTATATTTATATATGTGTATATATATATATATATATATATATATATATATATATATATATATATATATATATATATATATATTTACATATTTATTTACACACAATTGTTCGTGAATCGTCGGGAATAGTCACAGGTTAAATGAATCCATGTAAATAGTTTAAAATTTTGAGACTCAACATTACAGACTTTGCTTATCGTGTCGATATCATTTAAAGATAAAGTTTAAATTTGATCAGAAATTTTCGGGTCATCACATCTTCACAAATCTCCTACCACTTCAACCTCAGATTTCATCATTTCATATCAGAGATTTCATTATTCCATTTCCATAATCTAATTTAAATATAAAATCAAACTAATTACCATTTATGTTACATATTTTCTTCCACATTCATTCTTGTTTCTCAAATTCCCAAATCACAAACCCTAATCAACACTAAATTCATTTACATTCTCAAATCCTAACCTTAACCCAAATTCATTAAATAGCAACAGCAAAAATCCATGAATATGTTGGTACAAACCAACATATTAATCACCACCACAGCCGTCATCTTCACCCGGAAGCTTATGCAACAGCAAAAATCCACAATTTATGTTGGTACAAAGCTTTTAAAGTGATAGGTTTAAACTGGAAGATGTTCACAGACAACACAAACATTGAAACCTAAATAAAGCTCTTAAAATGAAAATTTCAAACGGAAGCTTATGATTTTAATGTTTGTGTTTAAATTTAAAATTAAAATTAAAATTTCAAACATAAATTGTGGCATCGACGACGGTTCATCTCTTCCGACAGTGGTGAGCAACCGCGATTGAACATCAACTCCGGTAGTCGCGATTTAAACTCCGGCAACGGCGATTAAATCAAGGTTGTTGTTTTAGATCTAATTTGGGTGTTCTCACCGCTTTAGAAATCGTAACTTAGTTTCAGATCTTGAAATACTAATCTAAAAACTTAAATTTTTTTTATTTCATCAATAGAAACCAAGCTCTGGTGATCCGCTGTGATTCAGATCTTGGTTCACTTAGATCAAGTATTTGAAATTGATCTCTCATTTATTTATTTTTTATTTTTTGGGTTTTATTTATGTGTTTTCTTCATTTCGTCAACAGTTGGCTTTTGTTGGTATGGATTTTCTTGACTTAGTTTTGAATATGACCCACGTGTAGTTTAATTTATGTTTGTGTTAGAAATTAGATTGTAATCTTTAAATAGATAGGTTGTATTTTGATTGAAGTGATGTGAATTTAGTTTATGGATCTAGTAATTTTAATTTGATTTTAGTTTTTATAGTTTTGAATGGTGTTGATTTGTGGAGGAAGATGAAGATGAAGATAGGTGATGAAGTTTCTTAAAGAGAAGACAAATCATGGTGACCATTTCAGCAATTTTGGTGCAAATCACAGGGACGATTTTAGCAATTTTGTTAATAAATTAAATAAATAGACAAAAATACCCTCACATGTCTGGCACATGACTGGAGTTAACGGATATTTTTGACGGTCGTCTGTTAGAGGGACTAAATCAGCAACTTTTACAAACCACTGGGACCAAATACATCAAAAAAAAAGCATAGGGACGAAACCAGCATTTTGGTACAAATCACAGGGACCATTTCAGCAATTTTGTCTTGTTTTTTAGTGTAAATTTTATTAAATCTGAAAATAAAGAATGTTATGGCCTTATGGATATGAAATGATGAGTATATTTTTAAATCTATAACACTGATGGTGGTGTATTTGATGGTACCTGTTTGTGAAATTTGCATGTATCAAATTAGGCATGTGAAAATGTTAAAAAATAAAGGGAATGAAAATCTAAAAATAAGTTAATCTATTAAACCTATGTACATTGGCTAAAATACCCTCAAATGCTAAACACGTGATTAAATTTAACGGCCAAAGTTTAACTTTCGTTAGTACTAAGGTCATCCGTGAGATATCGTGAAAGTTCGAGGTCAACGAAATCAAAAAAATAATTTAAGGTCATCCACGTCGTTTTGTACAAAGTTGAAGGACCAACGGCTGAATTTTGTCAAAAATCAAGTGTTACCAGCTCACCTGTTCTCATTAAGGTTTGAGTGCGAGAGCCAAACCAAAGTTAGGAGTTTTTTTTCCAAGGCTTTAGTCTCCAACTCACTAGATAAAGTGACAAATGATTTGGGTACAATCTCGTACTGCAAAAACGCACCCAGTTTTCCATGATTTTTGAGCCTAGCCTTGACCACAGTTTCACCATCAACAGCATACAACCCACCAACTGTGAATGTGTTCTCATATAATGAGAACCTTCTAGTGATCTCCCCTACCTCAGCCGTCTTTTCAAGTTCATCCAAATCGTGTATGTATGCTGCCGAATTGCCTTCCCTTTGTTGCCCCTGAAAATAACACCTAAAAAATATTGGTAAACATATCTAGTGTGATAATTTCATGCATTGCTATTTCTTACAAGTTGCTTACAAGATTATTGAAGCATGTGAATCCAGTTTATTAACGCTTATGCCAGCAGTGTACTTGATTAATCTACCAGAAGATGGTTCATAACCTGCCTCTGCACCAACAAGAAATGTTGGAGTACCAATTGTAGCTGAAAAGTCGACAGTCGGGGTTTTGTTCAAAGCAACTGGTGATGTTATGGCTGTGAAAGTACTGAACATCAAGGTAACCAACTGCCTCTGCACCAACTGGTCGTGATGTTTGGGGATGTTATACATATTAAGATGCGAAGTTATAAAAAAATAGGTACCTTCCCGGATTTGAAATCTGGTACTTTGAGTGATACAATGGTCTTTGTTGAGGGGATAAGCTCGGTGAAAGTCGATGTTGTAGGAATCTGCCACATTTGGGTATATCGATATTAGATAAAATATGAATCAAATGTTATATATCATGTAAAAGTCAAGGTAACCAACAAACCTTTAATTATGTGTCAACTTTGACATCAAACAACACATTATTGTATTTGTATACTGCTCTCACATCAAACCGCCTTTCTTTGTTGCGTTTGATGTTATTTTCTATATGTAACACCCAATTTCCTCAAGATATTATTTATTATTAACTTGAGTTAGTTATCTTAACAATTTTTTGGATAAGGACTTGACTTGCAAGAAAAAGGACCTAAGGTGTAAAGAGACAAGTTGTGCAGGGTTAAAAGTGAATATTTGGCCTAATATTACTCCCAAAAATCTGCTACGGCTTCTCATTTACTCCCTTGAGCTAAAAATAAAAAGATAGAACGAGAGTGTGTTTGTTGGTGACGATTTTTAAGGAAACAAGCAAGAAACATATAAGTTCTTCATGCAAACTAGATTGTAGGTGTAATCAACCTTCTTAATACTTGTTAAACCCATTGGAGCTTGAGATTCTTCATCTTTTCTTCATTCTCTTTTGATATTTGGGGGTTTTGAAACCTAGCTTAAGGTATTAATAACTAGCTCTTTAAACTCGAAATTATGTAGTTAGACGATGTTATTATTGTTAGAAATTAAGGTCTAAGCCCCATTAAAACCCTAATTCGAAAATTAGGGTTAGGGTTTATGGATTTGAGGATTTTGTAAAGATGATGAACTAGTCAAAAATAGAGATTTCTAATTGTGGCTTATTTATTTGAGTCAAAGTATGACTTTGACTTTGGTTGACTTAAGATATCTTTAGTAAATTAAAGGACAAAATCGCTTAAATGGTCCCTGTGGTTTGTACCAAAATGCTGGTTTCGTCCCTGTGCTTTTTTTTTTGATGGATTTGGTCCCGGTGGTTTGTAAAAGTTGCTGATTTAGTCCCTCTGACCGACGGTCGTCAAAAAAGGCCGTTAAGTCCAGTCATGTGCCAGACATGTGAGGGTATTTTCGTCAGTTTCTTTCATTTATTAGCAAAATTGCTGAAATGGTCCCTGTGGTTTGTACCAAAATTGCTGGAATAGTCCCTTTGGTTTGTAAAAAAATTGCTGAAATCAATTTACCTTATCTCCTTCCTCACCTTCATCTTTATCCTCAAAAAAGATGAAAAAACCCTAATTTATTAATTTTCTTCAAACACTCTAATTAACATAACATGGTAAAATCAAACCCACCAAAACTAAAACTAAATCCAAACTATTAAAATTAATCTCAAAACTAAATCCAACCTCAAACTAAAACTAAATCCAATTTACAAAATCAAATTTACAAAATCAAATTACAAAACTTAACTTCATCCTACAAAATTAATTTCACAATGAACATTAGCATTATTTTTCTTTTTAAAATCCTTTTATTTCATCTTATGCAGAACCATCTTCCATCTTCAACCCTTTTATTCAACCACCCATTTTATTCAACCACCTAAACATATGAGCATACCATCTTCCATCTTCAACCCTTTTCTTTCATCTCCTCTAAATCCACCACCACCAAACTCAATCTTCAATTAAAATAATCGATTGAAAACTCTTCACCTACCAAATCCAAATCTAAATTTATCTCACCATGATACCTAAATCAAATCAAACTTTAGAATCTCAAACCAAATCGAAATTAAAATTCTAGATTTAATTCATCATCATACCTGATGAATAAGTGCACCTTCAAATCGAAGAATAGCAGAAGAAAATGGTGCACCCAGATCTAAAAATTGGATTTAAAAATAGTATGGTGATGATGATAATATAACAATTGGAATTAGCAGTACCTTCAGATCTCACCTCTTCAGATCGATGAACAGCAGCAAGTTAAGATCGATGAAAAACTTGGACCACGATAAACAACAACAAACAACGAAGGGTATCTGATTCCGGTTGATTCCGGTTGATTATGATGGTTTCACTTCGCCGGTTTTAGTACAGGTAACTCGTCGCCAGAACTGATGTAAATCCATTGCTGCTGCTATTTTTTTTAGTTCTAGTATGATATAGGCTTTAATTTTGTGTGGTTATGGTTGAAGAAGATGTGGGAACAGATTATGTAATCGATGGATCTTGTTTCTCAATTTTGTAGTGTGTTTTTTTTTTCTTTAAATGTACGTAATTGATGGATCTGTTTACCTTAATATTTGATTTTAATATTGGATTATTTTTCAAATGTGTTAATGAATGTGTATTTTTTTTTTTAAATTTTGATTAGATATAGATATGATGTGGTGTAATCTGGGTTTAATTATGTTTTGTGATGAATTTGGGTGGAGACTTTCATGGTTGATTTCAGCAATTTTTTTACAAACCAAAGGGACTATTCCAGCAATTTTGGTATAAACCACAGGGACCATTTCAGCAATTTTGCTAAAAAATGAAAGAAACTGACGAAAATACCCTCACATGTCTGGCACATGACTGGACTTAATGCCCTTTTTTGAAGACCGTCGGTCAGAGGGACTAAATCAGCAACTTTTACAAACCACCGGGACCAAATCCATAAAAAAAAAAGCACAGGGATGAAACCAGCATTTTGGTACAAACCACAGGGACCATTTCAGCGATTTTGTCAAATTAAAGAGGTGATGGAATTGGTAATGAAGTAAGAAGACTTACAAGTTGTAAGTCTTGTACTTTTGTCTAAATGGTGTTAAAATGAGTTTTTGGGTCAAGTGAGTTTTAGTAGTAGATTTGATAAATTTGAGTTTTGAGAATTGAGAATACTTATTGTTATAAGTCTTAAAACTAGTCAAAAGATGTGTAGAGGTAAGATTGTGGATTAAATGATGAACCCCAGGTGGTTGACCTTGTTTGACCAAATATGATTGTAAAGTGATGAGTATGTATTGAATTGTTGAATAGGTTGAATACTCAAAATATTGGCTTGTGGATTGTTGTGCATTGAACTTGGTTGTGAATAAATTATTTGCGGTTAAGGTGACTTCATAGTATATATGTATATGTATGTATTCGATTAATTGTGGTGGCTCTAGTGTGTCGAGTGTAACACCGACCATTTTTTTTATAACATAGCGGAAGACTTTTATATTGAAATCACAACATTAAATACATCACATCAGAAATCCACATAATTAAGTTTAAGTTTACACGACGGTATTACTTATTACAAAATACATGTTACAAAAGTCCACATCAGAGTTCACACGTCAAACATGTATTCAACACTAACATCTGTCCTAACTAGCAGTACTTAAACTTGCAAGGAGGGAAATGTGGGGAATTAACATAACGCTAAGTGAATGGAATCTATTTAACAGAGATCGCATAAGTACCACACATGCGAACAACAACACTAGCATGCTAACAACCAACTAGCATACAACATAAAGACAATACAAGGATCGACGGGTTGTACGAGCACACGGCTCCTAGCTGATCGGGCTAGAGTCTATCGATAGTCCTTGCTACACAATTCACAACATAGTTATTCGGATGCAGGGGATGCGTCATTCAATACTATACTCCACAATCGGTAGTCCCTGGACCCAACCTCCTCAGGCCTGGTTGACCTCATACGAACTCTAACCTCCTCAGGCCCGGTTATGAGTCCCCAGCCTCCTCTGGCCTGGATAGTGCCAAACACAGTGCGCACATAATATCAGATAGCCACAGTAAACATGCAATCATCTAACTAGCATGGCAATCCTTATTTAAACATGGCAATATCACTAATTTAAAGCATGGTAAAAGAATAAATCACAATAGCAGATAGACCCACTCACCAATTACCAGCAACTGCTCAGTTATTATTTCTGAGCTTCCTCGTTCTTATCTCCTGAGAACAACCAAAACCAAGTTAAAATAGTGTTCCAATCAAAATTAGACACACTGACAGCACATTTCAGCAAATCAGTAAAAAAAATGTTCGCTAAAAATTCATGCTTAACACATGCATTTTCAAAATTTACATCCTGAAAATCATAAAATACGCGGACAGCATAACTGCTATAATTCAACACTTAGTAAAATATTTTGCCCTCAAAGACACACGGTCGACTGTCTCACACAGTCGACCGACTGTGTCCACACACTCGGTCGAGTGTCTTCTCACTCGGTCGACTAACTAAGTCAAATCATCTGGTCAGAATTCATACACACTCGGTCGAGTGTGTCACTCAACCGGTCGATCGTCTACACAGTCGGTCGAGTGTCAGGAGACACTCGGCCGAGTGTGTTCATCTGATGAAGAAGATGAACACAGTTACGGGTTTAACCCAAAATTCGCCATTTCTTGCTGTAGAGCTCGTTTCTTACCTTAAAACAGACCAAATTAAGTACACTAAGCATCAATAAACACAACCCACAAGATTTTGACACAAACTACATGAAAATCAACCATTTTGACCCAAATTGAACTTTTAGTAAAATTAATACAAAAACTCTATTTTCACAAAGATTAGAGCTTGAAACACTTCGAGTCTTACCTCAAAAGACTCAGTAAACTGTAAGGAACAAGATGATACACAAGATTTGAGCTCTACAACACTAATTAGCAATCTAGGGTTTGATGGTGAAGATTAAGTGAGTACGGGTGTGTTTTGGGAAATTTCTAGAGAGATGGAGAGATAAGGGAAGAAAAGGCAGCACAATATACTTATTTGGGGTTAAAATCCCATACCCCATCTCACACGGATATTTATCAGTTATCTGAAATATTACGTACCTCGTTAGGCGCCCCTAACGGACTCCAAATTAAATAAACAAACTTGTTATGTGACCCTCGTCACAAAATGGTCTTAACAAAATAATAAAATAACACTATTCACATAATTAAAATAAAAGCATATAAAACACATAATAAAACTCTAAGGGAAAAATAGTCCACTTACAACTAGCCCGGTTTTCAGTCTGTTACATCGAGACACACTAGAGTATAATTTGTGGTGACTCTAGTGTCTAGCTAGAGTATAATTTGTGGTCATGTAAATTGTGGTGACTCTAGTGTCTAACTAGAGTATAATTATGGTGGCTCTATAGAGTATTATTTGTGGTGGCTTTAGAAGTGTTTCAGAGCACTCTAAAGTAAGTGGTTGACAAATAATGCGATTTGTGGTGAACTTACTTCTCGGATGTAAGTGGGGCTCTTATGGTGTTGGTGATGCCTTAGTTTGCCCGAGTATAATTGATTATGTGCATATTTATGCTTATATACTATGTTCTCACTAATCTTTGCTTACTCGTTGTTGTTCACATATTTTATAGGTAATAGATTGGATAAAGGGAAAGGTAAACTTGACGGGCTACTTGCTAGTGTGAAGATTTCTTTTGAATGCTTGCTTGTAGCTAACGCTAGTGCTTTTGGTAGTTTTTGGTAGTTGGGTAGCTTATCCCGATGATCATGCTCTTGTTACTAGTGTCAATATAATCATTTTGTCATAATGGGTGAAGATCACCACTTGTTGTTTATATTTGGTCATCTAAAGTTTAGTGGTTTTATGCAATGCTTAAACTTGTCAAAGGTTATTTTGAATGTAATTGATATTTTAGAAGCAAGTTATGTTGTTTGTTGGAATTTGAAATGGGTCAGATGTTAACTTGGTCGAAAACAAAAAATTAGTACTTGGTGGTGCGCCTTGCGCACAGGTTAGTAAAAAAAAAACGTGAATTTTCGTGAGTCGGGTTGTGATCGTTTCACTATAATGAAATAATAGGCAATTATATTAAGATGCCTTGAACCGGTTCAAAGTTAATCTTCTCTATACTAGTTAAAGGCTTTAAATACGCTGAAAATGCAGAAAAAAACGAAGGAAATATGAGCAAAACTTTTACAAGTATAGGTGTATTTCTACTTAAATTAGCCATGTTACAGACTAGACAAACGCTTTAATTATCAGACCACTTTTCTTTAGTTTATCAGACAATTATAATTTCTAAATAAGGATCTCTAACTTGCGATTAGTTCCGGGTTCCAAAATTTGCCATTAAAAAGATCACTAGTTCAGTTTTCAAAACAACATAATTTATAAAAGAAAAGAACCTAAAATGTCTCTTCCTCCCACCAGCTTTAGCCTCCCACCACCACCTCCACCACTCCCTCCTCCACCTCCTCCCCCACTGGCAATCACCACCCCCCCCCCCCCCCCCCCCCCCACTTAAAACCCCCACCCCCATCGACATCCTTCCCTCCTCCACACTCAAAATCATCTTCCTGCCCAAGATCCGGCCAACAAATTACCACAATCTACGTTGGAGGTCTAACCAATCAAATTTCTCCTTTACAACTCTCAAATTCCTTTATCAAATTTGGATCTATCCAGAGAATTTCATGGTTAAGAAACCGTAATTACGCTTTCATTAAATTCAAACACGCTTCTCAAGCAGATGAAGCAAGAGATGATATGAATGTTTGTATCTTTTTTGGCAAGAAAATCATTGTAGGTCATGCTAAATCCGAAATGAGGCTCACTAGTCACTTCAACAAGCATAAAAAACTGCTCCAGCCACTTCACAACAGTCCGGTTATTTTGAGTACGATGATATTCTATTTCAAAGTTTAGGAAAATCCGTTATGCTTATCGATCGAACCCTTATTTTCAAAGAGAAAGTGCTCAGGTGGCTGAAGAATAGAAACATTCTCGTGTCATCTTTAAGTGTTTGGGGTATTTATGGATGCATCGTTAATTGTTTAAACTCGGAAGGTCACGATAGAGCTATGCAAGGACCATCATTGGACGATGACGAATTTTTTTCAGTTCATTCCATGGTTGATAGAAAAGGTATTTTTTTCACGCTTTACTTGGCTTAAAATACAGGGGTTACCTTATGAATGTGGCACGCCAGATAATGTAATTGCCATTGCCAAAAATTTCAGTAATATGCTATGCGTTGATAGATCGACACAAAGAAAAACATAGTCATGTTTTTCTTATGTCTTTACAGAGGTTTTAGAGCCAGCTGAAATCCATGAATATCAATATCTTAAATTCAAAAACTCTAAAATCTATAAGGTTTGGGTGGAAGAGGATAAAGTACATGATGTTAAAGACTCTCTGTTCTCAGCTTTTGACGCTGATTGTTTTAATGCTGAGATTATAAGGTTGCCCACTTCTATTCTTTCCCATGTTATCACACCGGAGATTATTGTTCAACCACTTTCAGATGACCTTTTGCAAGAAAATGGGTCTGCAAATTCAAATGCAAATCCTTGTCACACGTGTATGGATATTGGTGAGAAAGGTGGGAACAAAAAGGACTTTTTACCTGCATCTATTAATGAATTAGAGTTTGCAAACGACATGTACAACCATGTGCTTAATATTTTCAACAACTTTCAAGATAAACACATATCTAAATGAGACAAAAAAGCAGTTCCTTTCCAACAAAGTACCAAAGTACCACCCCTAAATAATGTAACTTCTACTTCATCAGTCACTTTACTACCTAACCAAGTCAACCTATCCCTTTGAAACCCAATGAACCAACTTCCAATGTTATCTCTAAATTGCCATGTCCTACGCCTACTTGCCAACCCACATGTTCCAATTTTTTAGACAACTTTCAAAAAGATAAAGAAATACAAGCAAATGAATATGCTTAAGGTGTCAATGCAACCAATTTAAAACCATCCAAAAGTAAAAAGAAAAAGCTTAAAAGGCTAAATCTGGCAATCTAGATAAAAACCCTTTCGCTGGCTCATCGGTTGCAGATTCAGAAGACGACGAGTTAGACGGTTTTACTGATCCAATTAGCGAACAACTACACTATAATCAGTCTATTGTAAATGGTGAATTAGTCAACCCTAATAAGCAAGTAGTTCAAATAAAAAGGTATAATGACTTCTTTAGTGGTATGAAAAATTATGGTGAACCTCCAACTCCTACTCACAAAAAAGGCCAATGAGAATAGAAACTTGGAACACGAGAGGTTTGGGTTCTCTGGATTGGGATTGAATGGTTGGAAGATTGGTGGTTTAATATCATATTCTGTTTTTAGCAATTCAAGAATTTCAAGTTAAACAAGTTAAAATTCCGGTGATGAACGAGATATAAAAACATCACATGTACATATTGGATTGCGTGACGATTACTTTAATTTGTTTAATGTGGTTATTGATTAATATTGGATTGCAACATATTTAGATATCATTCCTACAAACGTATCTTCATTTGGCTAGCAAGAAATAACGCTCTTTTCAACAACGAGTTTACATGTTGGACTACAATTGTGAAAAAAGTCAAAGTTAAATCTTTCGAGTGGGCGACAAATGCAAAGTTATGTTATTCACATCAATTCTACATTTGGAATTCAAATTCATGGCTTCTACTACAAGCAAGCTCGATATCTTCATAGGCTTCTGTTGTGTATTTACTAGTTCAATGTTTGTGGCAGTACTATTTCCTTTTGTAATCTTATTTCAAGCCTATATCCTTTAAATTGGATCACTAAAGGCATGTTCTGTAATAGTCCAGTTCATTTTTTTGATGGTTTGCCTTGTTTTAATTTAATATACCTCTTTATTTTTTGCAAAAAAAACAACATAATTTAAAAAATATTGATAGTTCCCCTTCTTAATTCGGACCTTCCTTTGATCATTTCACCAACTTCAAGAACCCTGATTAATGCATATCCATATGATTCAGTGGGCTTAGTTTATTAACAAGATGGGCTGCTTATTTGAGTTTCGGATTAAATGGGCTAAAGGGTTATTTGGGCCGAAGGAATGAAGCTAGCAGCAGCTACTGGACGCGGGGATCAAGGGTGGATCTATATTAGATCCAGTGGTAGCACGGGCTACCACTGGATTACGCAATGCAGTTGAAATTTTTTGAGGTTTTTAACTAATGATACTACTGGATGGTGTAATTTTTTGTGTGTGACACCACTGGATAGTGTAATTTCTTTTTTGGACTTTTAACTTGTGACACCAGTGACTACGAAACCTAGATCCGCTAGTGGTGGGGATTGTTGGTTTTATTTTTTGATACAAAAATTGATATGGTTACTTTGTGAAGGATGTTATCCCACATAGGTGGGAGGAGAAAGTTGGAGGTAGGTGACTTGGTTATAAAAGGAGGGTTAAGTCCTCATTCCAATTTGCACCAATCAATACACTTTAAGTATTTGATTATTTCTTTTTTTGTTACCCTTGTTTGAGAGTTGTATTAGTTAAATATTTTGGAGAGTGTAGTTGGCTTAAGAGAGTCGTCTATATCATTGTAACAATTTGTGATATAGTGTATTTCTCTCTTTGGGGGCCGGTGGTTTTTCTCCTGTTTTGGAGTTTCCACGTTAAATCTTGTGTTGTGTATTATTTTTATTTCTTTACAATTATTGTTGGGCTGAGTGGTGGGAATTAGTGAGACCATAATTTCCAACAACTAGTATCAGAGCGTCAGGTTTGACGGGGATCTCGGTTATAGGAGTCGAAGTATGCTCTGTGGTTGCCACGGGAGTGGATCGTCCACATCAGAAACGAGTTCTATTGATCGTATAGGGTATCTGGTTAGACAATATTTTTTTTGATTCATAGTAATAGTTGGATTTGTTAGTGGCGAGTTGTGGATTTCCGATTTAAAGGGTCCTGTGTCATGACCCTACTTTTTCCGTTATCTTTTATCGTTAATTATTTAACGACAGTTAACTGTTAATTGTGCTACGTCATTTATATGACCTATATTATTAAATTAATAGTAATATATTAATTATTGTGTGTTATATGAATATTTGTATTCATATTTTGAGTTATACGTTTCTACGTGTCGCGAATTTCTATCCGACAAATCTTTTCGGTTTTCAAACCAACGGTCGCGTTTTTGGGATATTTAAATCCTAATTATTTTAAATATGATATTTTAATATCATATAATTATATAGAGTATTTATATTTATTTTTAGTCGCGCGTTTGTTATCTCTCCGATTTTTAAATCGCGTAAGCGTGTTTTCGCGTTTCGGGATTCGTTCGGGCTTTCGGGCCACTAGGATTTAATCACATTAGCAAGATGGCCCACTAGTGGGGCCCACCCATCCAAATCGGCCGAACTCCATAGGGGGGGGGGAGCCTTTTTTTTTTTTTCTTTCCATTTTCACATTACACCTTATTTTGATAAACCTAAAGTTTTAATTTTGCTCTCCTTTCTCCCTTTCTCCCTTTTTGGCGATGACACCCACACCCCACAACATCATCTTCATCAATCAATTTTATTACTTGGATCATCAAATCGTTTATACAATCGGATTCCCCATTCCGTTCTCTACGCGATTATACTTCTTGTTTCTTGATTAGGGTATAAACCCTAACCCTAGAACTTTTGATTTTTCTTTATTTCTCTGTATTTTGATTATATATTAATAGTATGATGATTACTTGTTGTTGTAATGGTGTTTGTATGCATAGAATTACTCATAAACACATGTTTTCGGTTTGATAAAATTGGGACAGCAGCTTTTTCGTGTATTTCTGATATTGTGACTGTTATAAAAGTTAAAATAAAGTATCTAGATGAGTTCCTCTCATCAAGACATTAATTTTAGACTCCGGATTCATGTCGTTTCGATTCCCGGAGCCCTAAATATGATCAAAGTGGTATTTTGTTAAGATTGAATTGTGATATTGGTATGAACCAGGTTTGGTCCGACTTTGTGACCATATTTTGTGACTTTAGGGTGTGTTAGTGTGTTAGGACTGATGGTGGGACGAACTTTCATGTTCGGGTCATCTCAATCCGAGCCACGAATTACCCGTTATGTCAAAAACACGTTTTTGAGTGAATTGAAGTTCCAAGTAGTGTATTGGCTGTACATCACGACTTTTGGACTGTTCTTGGGGTGTTCTTGAGGGTACCAAAGTGTCGGGTGGTTTGCTTAGGCGGAGATATATGTATGGCTCGCTGAAAACTGACACCCGGGGCTCAGGATACGACCCGATGAACTTTTGATTTAAAACTTATGACTAAGTATTAAACTTATGATATAAATAATGGATTTCATTATCATTTAATTACTTATGATAAAAAAATTAATTATTATTATTTAAGACTTATGATATATATTTATTATATCATTTAATTATTACTTATGATTTAATTAACATTTAATTAAACTCATGATTAATGATACTTTTATTATTAATGGAAATTACTTATGATAAGTATTAAACTTATATTATGAGATTACTATTATAAGACTTATAATAAGGATTAATTAATTATTTAATTATTATAAGGCTTAGTTATTATTTAATTATAATTTAATTATTAAATACTTATGATTTAATAATTATAATTAGAAACTTATGATATGATTAATAATTCATTATTAATTAATAATACTTATGATATGATTTAAAATTTATTATTAATTAATAATACTTATATTATGACTAATATTTAATTAATTAATTAAATACTTATGTTATATTAAATATATCATTTAAACTTATATTAACTTTAATAATTCATTTTAATTTAATTAAACTTATGTTATGACATAATTAGACATATTTAACTTTAACAAACGTTATAAGTTACATTATTATTATAACTTACACTTTTAAAATTTACGTTGACTAAGTTTGACCAAGGTTGACTTTTGAGTTGACTTTTGGTTGACTTTGACTTTCAGTTGACTTTTGTTGACTTTCTAATTAAGGAATCTTTCCTAACTTATAAACTTTCCTAAAATAGCAACTTTCTAAATTTGGAAACTTTCCAAAAATAGAAACTTTTCAAAAATAGAAACTTTCCAAAAATAGAAACTTTCCAAAAATAGAAACTTTCCAAAAATAGAAACTTTCCAAAAATGGAAACCTGCTAAAAATAGAAAGTGTGTGTCCGTAAGCTGTTCCAATCAAACCAATGCATATTGAGTACTGTTCTCTGACTACTTGCAACATGTACAATAGCTATCATGCTAAGACTTGACCTAAGTTAGTTATTTATATCGACCTGCTTTATTTATAGGTCGGCGTTGTGATCATTCCTGATCACTGTACTACATTTGCTGTTTGCTTATTTGTGTTGGTTACTTCGTTACTATTAAGGTGAGTTATAGTCCCGTTTTTACATACTTTTCAAAGTATATTTTTGGGAAGTGATTACATGCATTTTATTTCACGTTTAGACACAAGTGACAATTAAATTTAAATTATTCATTGTGAGTTGGACAAAAATATTCCCTAGTCTGGTAACTGTAATCATTGGTTTCTACCGGTGAACGCGAATCCTACGGATAGATCTATCGGGTTTGACAACCCCATTTCGAGCTAGTCGCGCTAGCAATTTATAATCGAAATATTTAGTACTTCGTAATTTGTTGTAGATACACTGTCCAGTGTATATTTTTATTGTGTTTGGCAAGGGTAAATAAAGGGTTAAGTGGTTACCAGATGGCTCATTGATAATGGAATAATGTTTAATGTTTTCTAACATTTTTAAATCGTGTGGTCTAAAGTTTATTCAATTATTTAAACCTATAATTCACTCAACCTTTGTGTTGACAGTTTACTCGCTTATTTTCACAGGTTCTTGAGTTTATGTGATGCTTCCGCTGTGTTTAGAAGAGTCTGCATGCATTTGGCAGATTTTTATGAAACAATTTATGAAACTTTGGCTTGCATTCAGTTTTTGAATAATTAATACTTGTAGGTTGTTGACAATGTTTTGTGTCAACTTTGGATTATTAATATGTTGGGTTACTTTTAAACTACATATTTTGGTATGCTTTCCTTTTTGGGAAACTTTTGAAATAAAAGAATGCAATGTCGTTTGTTAAATTCATTTAAGTGCGATCAAGCTGTGGGACCAAGTGACGGAGCCGTTAAGTGTATTGACGGGGCCATCACAGTTGGTATCAGAGCTCTGGTTGTAGGGAACTAGGCAGTCTTAATGTGGTCAACCCGTGGTTCTTAGGGTGCATTAGAGTCTAGTCTACAGCTCGACCCTTTTGCTATAGCATTATTATGCATTTTATTTTGTATGAGTTATATAATTAGCATTTATATCTTTTAGTATGTGGTTTGCGGTTTTACTATTTACAGATGTCGACTTCGAGCGATAACTCCGCAGCTGCTCCTGCTCCTCCGGCTGCTGCCAGACCTCGTGCTGGTCAACCTTTGATCGATGATCCTGTTCACTACTACTTTTCCACCCTTACTCATATGAACAGGGCATACAATGAAGTGACGCGTATTAATGCTCTTAGTGATTGTATGCGTACTTTGCCACATAACGAGATGATGGACCAGATTCGAGCTAGTATGGACTCGTTTGTTAGCTTCAAGAATAATGTTGGGTTCGAGAATCGTAAGCGTAACTGTGAAGTTGACGCTAAGTTCGAGGCTCTAGAGAGCACAGTTCTTGGTTTGAAGGCAGAGTTGGAAGAAGTGAAAGAAAAGTTGCGGAAGTATGAGCCTCCGGCCGAGACTCATGCTGGCCCAGCTTATCACACCCGCTCTAAGAATATGTGATATGATGATTCATGATTGATAATTTATTTCATAAGACTTAATGTCCTTTCATACATACATTTTTGGGTTATGTACGGCGTTTTACAGAGGATTTTATTAAGATTTTGTTATAGGATGTTTTCATTATGTATGGATGGTTATTTTTATGACATCTATTATCATTATCACATTTTATTTCTGATGTTGTGACTCTTGGCATGTTATATTATGCGTAATGTAGATCATGTATGTTTGGTGCTATGTATGTTGTATGATGTTATCATAAAATATGTATGCATGTGGTGGTTATTTCTATAACAATCATAACTGTCATGTTATTACTCATAGTGTTTACTGACTATTATTTTAATGGTTAATCTTTTCGTGTTCAGTCTATTCCTTTATAACACTGGTATTATTCTTAGTACTAATGGTTGTGCTATTCTGTTTTGAAGATCATGCCTCCTAAAGAGTCCAACGAAGCCCGTATCCAACATCTTATTACCGAAGGGATAGCTGCTGCTGTGGCAACAAATGCAAATGCTAATGCTAATGCGAACAACAATCAGGTGGGATGCTCCCACAAAACGTTCATGGCAAGTCGTCCACAGGAATTCAGTGGTACAGAAGGACCCATAGGACTTACCCACTGGTTCGAGAAAATCGAGTCTATTTTCAGGGTTAGCCGAGTCCGAGAGGAGGACAAGGTTAGTTTTGCTAGCTGCACTTTGAAGGATAGTGCATTGACCTGGTGGAACAACTTGGTTAATAGTTTGGGAAATGATGTGGCTTATGGCTTAACTTGGAATAATTTCAATAAAAGAATGATTACCCGCTACCGACCTAGGGGTGAGCTTAAGAAGTTAGAGGTTGAACTTAAAAACTTGAAAATGAAGGGCACCGAATTAGATGCCTACGAGCAGAGATTCTTTGAGTTGACTTTGTTGTGTCCTAATGTTTATGCCGATGAGAATCTTAAAATTGAAGCTTACATTGATGGGCTATCCAAGAAAATTGAGCATGGGGTTGAATCTAGTGAGCCCCAGACTATTGAGGCTGCGATGTCTATGGCTCATAAGTTGAATGATAAGATCTTGAGAAGAAGCAAGACTGCTGTAACCGAACCCTGTGAAGAGACTGTTAAGAAAGCTGATAATGGGAAGAGAAAGTGGGATAATAACCGCAATCAAAGCTAAGGTAAGAAGAAAAAGCAGGATACTTCTGGTTCAAATAACCGCAGTCAGCGTGTGTGTCTACGTTGTTACAAGGCTCATGATGGTTTCTGTACCGTAACTTGCAAGAGGTGTTCCAAACAGGGACACATTGCTAAGGATTGTACGGTGCTTCTGCCGGGTTCTGCTACTCCTACCGCAGGTGGTAATAATGGTAATAATGCTGGTAATAGAGGTGAGAATGGTAATGGTAATGGTAATGGAAAGCAGAAAAATGGTGGTAATCCGAGAGTTTGTTACGAGTGTGGGAAGCCGGGGCATTTCAGTGATGCCTGTGCCAACAAGAAGACTGCAGAGACTGCACGAGGAAGAGCATTCAACATTAACACTGGGGATGCTGAGGAAGATCCTAAACTTGTTACTGGTACGTTCTCGGTCAACGATTTATCAGTTTATGTACTATTTGATTCAGGGGCTGATTTGAGTTTTGTGTCGAGTAAATTAAGTCCAAAAATCAAAACACCGTTAACTCCTTTAGACAATACTTATGTTGTTGAAATAGCTAATGGTAAAGTACTTACTGGTAAGACTGTGCATCGTAAATGTAACATTAGTTTGGCTGGTAGGGATTTCGAGATAGATTTGGTACCGATTGAACTTGGTAGTTTTGACATTGTCATTGGGATGGATTGGTTATCTGTGAATCGTGCTGAGATTGTGTGTTATGATAAAGCTATTCGTATTACTAATGTGGTTGGAGAGCCGCTGATGGTTTTTGGAGATAAGAAATGCAGACAGTTAAATCTTATTAGCTGTTTGAAAGTTCTTAAACATCTTCGCAAAGGCTGTCATGCTATTCTAGCCCATATTGTTGATTCCGATAAAGAAACGAAGAGCGTTGGTGATGTTCATATTGTTAGAGATTTTCCCAAGGTATTTTTCGAAGATTTACCTGGCCTCCCGCCGCAACGCGCGGTAGAATTTCAAATTGATCTTGTTCCCGGTGCTGCTCCTGTAGCACGTGCTCCTTATAGTCTTGCGCCTTCCGAACTTCAAGAATTTTCAAGTCAACTCCGTGAGTTGTTAGACTAGGGTTTTATTCGTCCTAGTTCGTCCCCTTGGGGAGCTCCTGTTCTGTTTGTTAAGACGAAGGATGGTTCTTTTCGTTTGTGCATTGATTATCGTGAGTTGAACAAGCTTACTATTAAAAACTGTTATCCCCTTCCGAGAATTGATGATCTGTTCGATTAGCTCCTGGGTTCATCTGTTTATTCAAAAATTGACCTTCGTTCCGGCTATCATCAGTTGCGTGTTAAAGAATCTGATGTTTCGAAAACTGCTTTTCGCACCCGTTACGGTCACTTTGAGTTTCTTGTTATGCCGTTTGGATTGACAAATGCACCTGCTGTGTTCATGGACCTCATGAACCGTGTGTGTAGACCCTATCTGGACAAGTTCGTTATTGTGTTCATCGACGACGTTCCTTATTTATTCAAAGAATGATGAAGAGCACGAAGAACATTTTAAGTTAGTGCTTGATCTGTTGAGAAAAGAAGAGTTGTACGCTAAGTTCTCTAAGTGTGCATTCTGGTTACGAGAAGTTCAATTTCTTGGACATATTGTTAGTAAACAAGGGATACAAGTTGATCCTGCTAAGATTGAGGCGATTGAAAGGTGGGAAACTCCAAAAACTCCTACTCAGATTCGTCAGTTCCTAGGATTAGCAGGTTACTATAGAAGGTTCATTCAAGATTTCTCTCGTATTGAAAAACCTCTGACTGCTTTAACGCATAAAGGGAAGAAGTACGAGTGGAAGGATGAACAAGAGACTACTTTTCAGACTTTAAAGAAGAAGTTGACTACCGCTCCGATATTGTCACTACCTGAGGGTAATGATGATTTTGTTGTTTATTGTGATGCTTCACGTCAAAGCTTTGGTTGTGTTTTGATGCAACGAAAGAAAGTTATTGCGTACGCGTCACGTCAGTTGAAGATTCATGAGCAGAACTATACAACTCATGATTTAGAGTTGGGGGCCGTTGTTTTTGCGCTTAAGATTTGGAGACATTATTTGTATGGAGTCAAGAGTACTGTGTACATAGATCACAAAAGTCTTCAACATATCCTCGATCAGAAACAGTTGAACACGAGACAACGAAGATGGATTGAGATGTTGAATGATTACGATTGTGAACTTTTATATCATCCGGGTAAGGCCAATGTTGTGGTGGATGCGTTGAGTCGTAAAGAAAGGGCTGAACCTCGCAGGTTTAGAGCCTTGAATATGACAATTAGAACAAACCTCGCAAGGCAGATTCTTGAGGCACAACAAGAAGCCTTAAAGGAAGAGAATTTTGTGAAGGAGAACGTAAGAGGAATGGCTAAGAAATTTGAGATTCGAGCAGATGGTACTAGGTACTTTGCAGGACGTCTTTGGGTTCCGAAGTTTGGTGAACTGCGACAACTTGTTTTGGATGAGGCTCATAAGTCTAGGTACTCTATTCATCCTAGTTCAGGAAAGATGTATCATGATCTTAAAGAGCTGTATTGGTGGCCTAATTTGAAAGGTGATATGGCAAAGTGTTTGACCTGTGCTAAGGTTAAAGCTGAACATCAAAAACCGTCTGGACTGTTGGTACAACCTGTGATTCCCGAGTGGAAGTGGGAAGGAATTACTAAGGATTTTATTACTAAGTTACCAAGAGTTGCGGGTGGCTATGACACTATTTGGGTGATTGTAGATCGATTCACTAAGTCGGCTCACTTTTTGCCGATTAGGGAAACAAATTCAATGGAGAAGCTTACACGGTTGTACTTGAAGGAGATTGTTTCTCGGCATGGTGTTCCTGTATCCATTATTTTAGACCGAGACAATCAATTTGTATCGAGGTTTTGGCGATCCTTACAGGAAGCCTTGGGAACTAGGTTAGACATGAGCACCGCTTATCATCCTCAGACGGATGGTCAGAGTGAAAGGACCATTCAGACGTTAGAAGATATGTTACGAGCGTGTGTTATTGATTTTGGTAATGGGTGGGATAAATATTTGCCGCTAGCTGAGTTTTCTTATAACAACAGTTATCACGCAAGTATTCAAGCCGCACCATTTGAAGCTCTATATGGTAGGAAGTGTAGGTCTCCTATCTGTTGGAATGAGGTTGGGGATGCTCAACTCACAGGTCCAGAAATTATTCACGAGACTACCGAGAAGATCATACAGATTAAGGAAAGATTGAGAACTGCTAGAAGTCGGCAAAAGAGTTATGCCGACAGAGGAAGGAAAGATGTAGAATTTCAAGTTGGTGATCGCGTTATGTTAAAGGTTTCACCTTGGAAGGGTGTGATCCATTTTGGTAAAAGGGGAAAGTTAAGTCCTCGTTTTGTTGGACCATTTGAGATCATTGAGAGAGTTGGACCGGCGGCTTATCGTTTGAAGTTGCCACAAGAACTCAGTGCTGTTCACGATGTTTTTCATGTATCGAATTTAAAGAAGTGTTTGGCCGAGGCCGACAAAACTATTCCTTTGGAAGAACTTCATGTCGATAAGCAACTACACTTTATTGAGGAACCCATTGAAATTATGGATCGAGAAGTTAAGACTCTTAAGCAGAGCCGAATTCCTATTGTCCGGGTTAGATGGAACGCCAGACGCGGTCTCGAGTTCACTTGGTAGCGGGAAGATTAGATGAAGCAGAAGTACCCGCATTTGTTCCCAGATGCTGAGTCAACCCCTGCATCTGCTTAAATTTCGGGACGAAATTTCCGTAACGGGAAGGTACTGTCACGACCCTACTTTTTCCGTTATCTTTTATCGTTAATTATTTAACGACCGTTAACTGTTAATTGTGCTACGTCATTTCTATGACCTATATTATTAAATTAATAGTAATATATTAATTATTGTGTGTTATGTGAATATTTGTATTCATATTTTGAGTTATACGTTTCTACGTGTCGCAGATTTCTATCCGGCAAGTCTTTTCGATTTTCAAACCAACGGTCGCGTTTTTGGGATATTTAAATCCTAATTATTTTAAATATGATATTCTAATATCATATAATTATATAGAGTATTTATATTTATTTTTCGTCGCGCGTTTGTTATCTCTCCGATTTTTAAATCGCGTAAGCGTGTTTTCGCGTTTCGGGATTCGTTCGGGCTTTCGGGCAACTAGGATTTAATCACATTAGCAAGATGGCCCTCAAGTGGGGCCCACCATCCAAATCGGCCGAACCCCATAGGGGGGAGCCTTTCTTTTTTTCCATTTTCACATTACACCTTATTTTGATAAACCTAAAGTTTTAATTTTGCTCTCCTTTCTCCCTTTCTCCCTTTTTGGCGACGACACCCACACCCCACAACATCATCTTCATCAACCAATTTTATTACTTGGATCATCAAGTCATTTATACAATCGGATTCCTCATTCCGTTCTCTACGCGATTATACTTCTTGTTTCTTGATTAGGGTATAAATCCTAACCCTAGAACTTTTGATTTTTTTTATTTCTCTGTATTTTGATTATATATTAATAGTATGATGATTACTTGTTGTTGTAATGGTGTTTGTATGCATAGAATTACTCATAAACACATGTTTCCGGTTTGATAAAATTCGGACAGCAGATTTTTTGTGTATTTCTGATATTGTGACTGCTATAGAAGTTAAAATAAAGTATCTAGATGAGTTCCTCTCATCAAGAAATTAATTTTAGACTCTGAATTCATGTCGTTTCGATTCCCGGAGCCCTAAATATGATCAAAGTGGTATTTTGTTAAGATTGAATTGTGATATTGGTATGAACCAGGTTTGGTCCGACTTTGTGACCATATTTGGTGACTTTAGAGTGTGTTATTGTGTTAGGACTGATGGTGGGACGAACTTTCATGTTCGGGTCATCTCAATCCGAGCCACGAATCACCCGTTATGTCAAAAATATGTTTTTGAGTGAATTAAAGTTCCAAGTAGTGTATTGGCTGTACATCATGACTTGTGGACTGTTCTTGGGGTGTTCTTGAGAGTACCAAAGTGTCGGGTGATTTGCGTAGGCGGAGATATATGTAAGGCTCGCCGAAAACCGACACCCGGGGCTCAGGATACGACCCGATGAACTTTTGATTTAAAATTTTGACTAATTATTAAACTTATGATATAAATAATGGATTTCATTATCATTTAATTACTTATGATAAAAAAGTAATTATTATTATTTAAGACTTATGATATATATATTTATTATATCATTTAATTATTACTTATGATTTAATTAACATTTAATTAAACTCATGATTAATGATACTTTTATTATTAATGGAAATTACTTATGATAAGTATTAACCTTATATTATGAGATTACTATTATAAGACTTATAATAAGGATTAATTAATTATTTAATTATTATAAGGCTTAGTTATTATTTAATTATAATTTAATTATTAAATAATTATGATTTAATAATTATAATTAGAAAATTATGATATGAGTAATAATTCATTATTAATTAATAATACTTATGATATGATTTAAAATTTATTATTAATTAATAATACTTATATTATGACTAATATTTAATTAATTAATTAATTACTTATGTTATATTAAATATATCATTTAAACTTATATTAACTTTAATAATTCATTTTAATTTAATTAAACTTATGTTATGACATAATTAGACATATTTAACTTTAACAAATGTTATAACTTACATTATTATTATAACTTACACTTTTAAAATTTACGTTGACTAAGTTTGACCAAGGTTGACTTTTGAGTTGACTTTCGGTTGACTTTGACTTTCAGTTGACTTTTGTTGACTTTCTAATTAAGAAAACTTTCCTAACTTATAAACTTTCCTAAAATAGCAACTTTCTAAATTTGGAAATTTTCCAAAAATAGAAACTTTCCAAAAATAGAAACTTTCCAAAAATAGAAACTTTCTAAAAATAGAAACTTTCCAAAAATAGAAACCTGCTAAAAATAGAAAGTGTGTGTCCGTAAGCTGTTCCAATCAAACTAATGCATATTGAGTATTGTTCTATGACTACTTGCAACATGTACAATAGCTATCATGCTAAGACTTGACCTAAGTTAGTTATTTATATCGACCTGCTTTATTTATAGGTCGGCGTTGTGATCATTCCTGATCACTGTACTACATTTACTGTTCGCTTATTTGTGTTGGTTACTTCGTTACTATTAAGGTGAGTTATAGTCCCGTTTTTACATACTTTTCAAAGTATATTTTTGGGATGTGATTACATGCATTTTATTTCACGTTTAGACACAAGTGACAATTAAATTTAAATTATTCATTGTGAGTTGGACAAAAATATTCCCTAGTCTGGTAACTCTAATCATTGGTTTCTACTGGTGAACGCGAATCCTACGGATAGATCTATCGAGTTTGACAACCCCATTTTGAGCTAGTTGCGCTAGCAATTTATAATCAGAATGTTTAGTACTTCATAATTTGTTGTAGATACACTGTCCAGTATATATTTTTATTGTGTTTGACAAGGGTAAATAATGGGTTAAGTGGTTACCAGGTGGCTCATTGATAATGGAATAATGTTTAATGTTTTCTAACATTTTTAAATCTTGTGATCTAAAGTTTATTCAATTATTTAAACCTATAATTCACTCAACCTTTGTGTTGACAGTTTACTCGCATGTTTTCACAGGTACTTGAGTTTATGTGATGCTTCCGCTGTGTTTAGAAGAGTCTGCATGCATTTGGGCAGATTTTTATGAAATAATTTATGAAACTTTGGCTTGCATTCGGTTTTTGAATAATTAATACTTGTGGGTTGTTGACAATGTTTTGTGTCAACTTTGGATTATTAATATGTTGGGTTACTTTTAAACTACATATTTTGGTATGCTTTCCTTTTTGGGAAACTTTTGAAATAAAAGAATGCAATGTCGTTTGTTAAATTCATTTAAGTGCTATCAAGCTGTGGGACCAAGTGACGGAGCCGTTAAGTGTATTGACTGGGCCATCACATCCTGACTACCTGCTACATCTTTTGGCTATTCGAAACATGAGCAAAATCAGAGAAAGTGTTGTTTATAGGATACGGATACGATGTCAAAGTTCAGTCCAATGACGTTTGATGTAGAGAAATTTGATGGGATGATCAATTTTGGCTTATGGAAAGTTCAAGTTAAGGATGTGTTGATTCAGTCCGGGTTACACAAGGCATTGAAAGGTAAACCCATCTTTGTTTACGGCAGTGATTCTAGCAGTAAGTTCAATGAAGAAGAATGGGATGATATGGATTTGAGGGCAGCATGTGCGATTCATTTGTGTCTTGCAAAGAACGTGCTTGCAAATGTGCACGGGTTATCAACGGCAAATGATCTTTGGGTTAAACTAGAGCAGTTGTACCAGGGCAAGGGCATCTTAAATCGATTGTGTCTTAAAGAACAATTTCATACTCTGCGTATGGATGGGGGTTCAAAGATTTCAGATCATCTAAGTATTCTTAACGGTATTGTTTCAGAACTAGAGGCTATTGGAGTTAAAACGGATGATGAAGATAAAGCTTTGAGGTTGATATTATCTTTATCATCGTCTTATGAACATATGAAACCTATTTTGATGTATGGGAAGAAAACTCTGAAGTTTGAAGATGTTACTAGCAAGCTCCTATCCGAGGAGAAAAGACTAGAAGTTAACGGGGTCTCGTCATCAGGAGATACGATAGTGTTGTGTTCGGAATGGCGAAATAGAAACTCTGGGAAGAATCTGGTATGCTGGAGGTGCGGGAAGACTGGGCATGTAAGGGTTAATTGTCCAGGTAGAGCTAATTCGGCAAATGGCTCCAAAGACGCTAACATTGTCTCCGTTGTTACGGAGAGTGACGAATTCCTCTGAAGTCACACCATCCTCATGGTGTGTCTGTGCCACCATGGAAAGGGATTTTCATTAGTGGTTCCACAATTACACATGGGCATTGGTTTGGCATTGATGCAGGTTGTGTGGTGGAAACTGATGTTGTAGCTGATGAGACTTTCGGGAAAGCCAAATAGGGAAGTTGCACCATGAAGTTTTAGCTGGTTGTTCAACAACATGTGCCGAGGTGAAATGCTTGGAATGTGATATTCTAAGTGCTATACTCTTAATGGTGGAGTATGATAATTCTTGTTAAGAGTTATGATTGTCTGTGATGACAATTTTTGTCGGTTTAGACAATGTTCGGTAAAGATGCAAGTTTTGTCTCTTGGGAGATAATGTCATCGGCATGAAGATGAGGATCTTGAATTTATCGTCGACGAAGCATCTATATCGGTTATCCTTATAATGTTGAAGTATGGTTATCTATTTCTATCAAAAAGGCGGAGATTTGTTGGTTTTATTTTTTGATAGAAAAATTGATATGGTTACTTTGTGAAGGATGTTATCCCACATAAGTGGGAGGAGAAAGTTGGAGGTAGGTAACTTGGTTATAAAAGGAGGGCTAAGTGTTCATTCCAATTTGCACCAATCAATACACTTTAAGTATTTGATTATTTCTTTCTTTCTTACCCTTGTTTGAGAGTTGTATTAGTTAAATATTTTAGAGAGTGTAGTTGGCTTAAGAGAGTCGTCTATATCATTGTAACAATTTGTGATATAGTGTATTTCTCTCTTTGGGGGCCGGTGGTTTTTCTCCTGTTTTGGAGTTTCCACGTTAAATCCTGTGTTGTGTATTGTTTTTATTTCTTTACTATTATTGTTGGGCTGGGTGGTGGGAATTAGTGAGACCGTAATTTCCAACAGGGATTAATTCATATCAATTGAAATTTGAGTCTACTTCGTTTCCTTATTTTATTTATTTGAATTTGAATTCCTTTTATGTATTAGCTTGTTAAGATTGAGTTGTAGTGGTATTTATTTTCCATTATCTTGTTTCCCAGAACTCAGCTTGCAAATTTAATGATATCAATAAAAGGCCAATGGCATTTGTGATTTTTAAGTTTTAACCTACTGATTGCCGAGTTGCTTTAGTTTTCCATTACTGATCTTGTACAATTCAATGCCGAAATTTGAATTAGGGTAGGTTTCGGTTTGATTTTGACATTTGAATTATGTTTTTGGTTCGATTTCGGTTTTGCTTCCAGAAATTCAAAAACCAAACAAATCAAACCGAAAAAAACCAATAAACAAAACTAATGAACATTCTACCTCAAACATAAAATTCTGTATATGAAAAAATGAAAGAATTTTTCCACTACTAATCACATGTATACGAAATCAGTCCTGATTATTTTATAAATAATGTATTTGTAATTTTTGTATAAATATATCAATTAGAGATGTTAGTTTTAGATCTAAATATCTAATATGACATAGTATTTCTTTAATTAGTAATTAAATGCTGCCAAATGTTAATGAGAAATTTCTAATTATATAATAAATCAAATAATTTAAAAAAACTTCAAATGATACTTACAACTCCCGTCAGTTGCTGGTTGAAACAGAAAACTTCTGATTCATTATGTAATCCCTAGTTAACAGATTTACATTGATAAATGATATGACAGAAATGGACGGTTTATTTATGCGGTGTCGTTAGGCCGCAAGGCGTGATATTCAGCTAATTGAGGGGGAGAACAGTGGTTTATTATTTATATTTTGTAGGGCCTAAATTTACTTTTAACTTTCTAAGGTAGAAGGTGTAAGTTAACCTAGGGCCGTGCTTTTGAACGTGTTAATGAATTGAAGATCAAGTGGATAATTGTCTTTAATTAAATTACCTAGATAAAGGATAGTAGTTGATTTTAAGCTAATAATCCTAATTACTGAAAAGTAAAAGGTGATGGAGGGAAATCCGGAGTATGCAGATAAGGAAAATGTTGACCAAGATATCAGTTTAGGATAGGGAAAGGTAATTATGTTTATTTTAAAGATGTAATTAGAATGGTGTAGATCTGGTTGGATGAGCCAATTACACATACCTACTTGTCTCTAGACTCTCAGAGTTCTCGTTGAGAAGTGAAAAGTATGTCACTTGGTTGTATAATTGAAAGGTAACTATATCTCGGAGGTTATCCTTAGTAAATAGCTACGTTTATTAGTAAGTTGAGTTCTAATCCTAACCCTCGTTATTAGTTTGGATAACTGAATAACAACGTGCCGTGTTGAGTGATCACCGATCAGAAACGGAAGGAGTTCGTCGGGTCAAGTTGACAAAACATTAATGTAAACTAACAACCATTTCATCATACAAATGAGATCATACCAATCTAGACATTATACAACATTACAGTTGATATACTGATAGTAAAATAGATAGAAACCTAATATATACCTAAACGGTTGATATGACTTAATCCTAGGGCAACAATCAAACAAGAACATGCAATAGATTTGGGTCACACAGTTAAGGTACTAACTAGATCTCAACAGCTCCTAACAGGTCTCTTTGGAACAATCAATGGGCATACTAGGTCATTCAAGTCTCAATTCCTAAGTTTCGTGTCCTAAAAGCGCATTAGATGCCTGTCGGGAACTCCGACCATACCGAGTTCATAGAATCTTCAAGTACAGTATAACCAGGGGTCTTAATCCTATGAATTAGATAAGTACATATAGATGGACAAGTCCTGATCACAACCTAGGTTGGTCAATCCTTAAGATGCTAGCATATAAATATATCGGGGTCACAAATTCAGCTTAACAACAGTAATCGTACTAATTTAACATAATTACACTAACCCAAACTTCTATCATGGAAACATACAAATTAATTTAGATAGCATGGCAATATCAGAATGCATTATTAAACATAAATGATAACAATACATGTTTAATTAATAAGACAAGCGTTTCAGATAAAAACTTGATAAGGCTGAAGTACTAATTAAGATAGCGTTTCGGATACAAATATATCAGGGTCACAAATTTAGCTTAACAACAGTAATCTAAATTGATTTACAATTTGTGTGTGTGTAAAATTGAAAGCAAAAAACCCCTTAAATAGGCAAGGATTCAGCTGCCATACGGCTGGCAGGCCGTATGGCCTGCCCGTATGGCATGGTGAGCCGTTTGTGATGCCCGGATGCAGGACAAGCCGTTTCTCATGTGGCAAGCCGTATGGCAGGCCGGACGGCAAGCATATGGCTGCTCTGGTCTGCTGTTTTTCCGGGATCGTAACTTGATTTCCTGGGTCGTAACTTGTCTTTAACTGTTTTCGCTCTAGAATCTTCATTTTAGCTCCGCTTTACCTGATTCTTTTTGCATCGCCTTCGTAATTACTTAATCTACAATATTAACCAAAAAGTGATTATTTTGCCGACTAATTTTGGAACTTTATTGATTTAAGGCTCAATATCGGGGGTAAAAACGTGACTTTTTGGCCGATATCAAATATCCCACACTTAGCTTTGCTTGTCCTCAAGCAAAAAGTGAGAATCTAAGGTTATCTTCTAATAGATTCTCCCTTACCTACCCTTGGATTCTTTTATTATGCTTTCATCAGAAGTCGTCACATCTTTCGAAAGTAGTAGAAAAAGTTTCGAACTTCGATGGTTTAGTCCCTAGATTTCAATCGCGTTCATGGCGAAAAAAGCATACTTTCCAACTCTCAGATGTAGAGTATACATGACCACGCTTCTCACCAGTGGATCACTCATATCACTTAAGTGTTTAGGGTACCCTAATCTAGTTGTATTATCGTTCAGAAGCCAGTCGTGTAACGGTTTTCATCTTAGGCTTGGTAAAGCATCGATATCTCCACCGGTTAAGTAAGGACGACAATGATCTTCTTCCTAGGTATCCTTTCAAGAGGAAGATGGGTTGTAGGGTTGGTTGAGGAGTTTATGGAAAGGTGAAAGGTATTCAGATATTTTGATTTTAAAGAGAATTGATAGATTTTGATTCTTCAGAGTATCCATTTTTAGATAGAGAATGGCTTGAATTCCGAGATGAGTTCTTCGGAAGATGCTGATTTTGCTAGACTTTTGTCTAGAATTTTTCTTGGTTCTTCCGGCAATACTTCTTTGGGCAACTTCTCGGGTTTTTCTTGCCTTTATTCTAGAGACCTTGCTCTTTCATAATCAAAAATTTTTATTTATTTTTTTTATTTCATTTTTATTTAATTTATTTGGCATACCCTTTTCTTCATAACTTTTGTCCTTTGTTTCTGGTTCCCAGAGAGGAAGTGATAATTCACCGAAAATAGGTCTTTGACCTATCAAAAACAATCGGGGGTTCGGAAACTTTTAACAAGTGCTTTTGAAGCAAATTTCATCGATCTATCTCTTTATTTATCTCTGGATCTTTTTGAAAAGTGGGAAATGAATTAAAGTGAATGGGTAGTGTATTTTGGTAGTGAATTTGTGGTGCGCATTTTCCGATTCATCAACTCTTTGGTGTGAGTTGGTCGGTTTTAATGCGTGGAGTGGAAACGGAAACAGATGGTTTTTGTCTTCTCTATCCAGAACGATTTTGGAAGGAGAATCGCACCTGCACCACGTACGGTGATTACTAACCATTGGCTTTGAAAGGTATGTCAAAACCAAGTTCTAACTTAAACCGTACACCGAAACGCTCATCAAATGAATTGAAAAAGTACTGTAGATTTTATGGGTCATACAGGTAATTTGGGTCCAAGAATTCATCACTTTTTGGGAGTAGGGGTCGTAGCTTGGTCATGTGTAGCCTTTTACACATTTATTCGAAAGAAAATCTTTTGACACAAATCATGAGTTTTAGCTTAATCATTCCATTTTAGTGAATGTTTCCAAAACTGATTTCTAGTAATTTTATAGAATCTTTTAGGTAAAACGAGGTAAGATTTTTTCGATTTTCCCTAATATTCTTTGCTAATTAGTTTTTAGACAAAAGAATTTTTCAAAAATTTGGCGTTTTACGGTTACTTGTTCTTAAACCTTTACCTAATACCTCACACTTAGAAGAACATTGTCCCTAATGTTCCCTAATATAGAATATTTTGAATACTTTAATATATTAAGGACAATATCTTCTAGAATCTCTAAGTTGGTTGCGGGGATTACTCCAGACTTAGAGATTTTAGTGCGTAATAATTGAAAGAGGTTTGAGGACAGATTACTTCCCTACGGTCAAGTTATTCTCCTAGTGCTGGGCTTTCCTATAGTTGGGCTATGTTCCTCGTGCTGGAAAGGGCCAGTCTCTTTGATAAAATTCTATATGAAGAACAAAAGAGAGTAGCATTTCCACTAGATATATTTTTGTACAATACTTATATAATAAAGATAAGTTTAAAAGAAAATAAAGTAGTCTACAAAATACTCTCCTGGCCTGTTTGTAGTGCGGTGTCTGCGAAGTATCCATTAGGCCCGAAGATATCGTCCTCATCTCGAGTCTTGGCAAATCCTCAAGCGGCTGTCCTGCATCCAACTCAGGCCCAAAAGTGTGTCTAGACATAGGTCTGATAGTATCTCCAAGTTTGAAAGACTAGGGAATGGCTCCTCATCAGGGATGTTCCCAGTGACCTCAAAGACCTGGGCCATAGGTGGCTCTACTGAGATATGGACTGTGACTAAGTGGCCGCCCTTATGTAGCTCACGGATAAGGACCGTCTCAATGACTAGAGCAGGTGAAACAGCTAAAATAGGCAGCATGATAGGAGTGGCACGAACTGGGACGACTGCTAAGGGCTACTAAATGCACCGAGACAGCAGTAGAGTGCATAGGAGTAGCTTGTCGTGTAAGTGGAACACATCGTGCTAATCTAAATGAGGAAGGGCCTAGAGTACTCTGGGGCATTCCTTCGCGCTGAAGACATGCTCTGAAAGCTCTGTAGAGTCTCTTGTGATCTCTAAGTAATGCCCATGTGACAGTTGGGTCACTCATAGTGGCTCCATGGTGAATCAAAACTTGTGATTCATGCGGCTCTAATGGCTCTGGATACTCAGCGGGTCTAGAAGCTAAATGCATGGAGCGTTGTACGGGAGGAGCTGGCGGTGCCGTACTGATATCCTCCTCAACACTCTCTAGAATCAAACGTCTCGTGCCTAGCTGTCCCATCGAAGGCCTGTGCTGATCTGTGCTGCTCTCTGATAGGTAAACCCTATGAATCCTTCTCCTGCGGATGGGTATGCTATAGGAAGCTCCTGAACTTGGCATTTTGCCTGGATACATTTCAACAAACTAGTAAGTACTAAGCGCAAGTATGACGCTTAGGGTTAGTGCACAGTAAAATAAATTGGTAGACTAAAAATAAATTGAAATAAAAATTAAAAATTAAAAGGATAAGCAAGGAATTCCTCCCAAGAGCGCTTTATTTATCATGTTGTTACAACTCGACTTTTTCTGGCATGTCTTCAGAATGGATCGAGGGAAGAGACAAGTTCCTCCCTATTGTGGTCTTCCAGATAAGCTTTCAATCGGTGGCCATTGACTTTGAAGTTTTCGGTGGGACCTTATAACTCTACGGTTCCATGCGGAAAAGCATGTATTACTTCAAATGGTCCACTCCATCGTGATCTGAAATTACCAGCAAATTTCTTAAATCGAGAATTGAAGAGTAGAACTTAAACTCCAAGAGCGAACTTTGTTTGTATCAGTTTTGCATCGTGTGTCAGCTTCGTCTATTCCTTGTAGATATATGACGTCTCACACACTTGGTCCCTGAATTCAGCGAGTTCTTTTATCTGCATCTTCCGATGCCTAGCGGTTACTGAAGGATCGAGGTTAAAGGTTTTCAATGCCCAGAGAGCTTTGTAATTGATTTTTAGAGGAAGATGACAGGCTTTTCCATAGATCATGCGGTAGGGTGTAGTTCCTAGAGGGTTCTTGTAAGCAGTCTGGAATGCCATCAGAGCATCATCTAGTTTCTCGGCCCATTTATTCCCATGATGGCCGACGGTTCGTTCTAGAATTCTTTTGAGTTCTCTATTAGTGACTTCTGCTTGTCCGTTGGTCTACGGATGATAGGCAGTGGACATCTTGTGGGTAACTCCGTATTGTTGCATTACCTTCAAGAATTGAGTATTATAGAAGTGTGTGACTCTATCACTTATTATAGCGCGGGGAGCTCCAAATCGGCATAAGAGTCTTTTTAGGAAATTGGTTATGACCTTGGCATCATTGGTAGGAAATGCTTGGGCTACGACCCATCTGGAGATGTAATCTACTACTACAAGGACATATTCTTTCCCATTAGACTTGGGGAATGGCCCCATAAAGTCTAATACCCATATATCAAAGATTTCGCAATCTTGGATATTAGTCCGAGGCATCTTATTCTTCATAGAGATAATTCCTTGCCTTTTACAAGAGTCGCAATGCTTTACAAGCTCTTGCGCATCTCGGAATATAGTAGGCCAATAAAATCTTGAATCGTAGACCTTTCTTGCGATTAAGTTTGCTCTATGATGACCTCCAATTGGTCTGCGATGACATTGGTGAAGAATCTATGTTGTTGTTTCTCATCTACGTATCTCCTGATTATCTGATCAGGGCAAATTCTGAACAGGTACGGATCTTCCCAGTAGTAGTACTTTGCATCCCTGAAGAACTTCTTTCTTCGGGATGTGCTCATTCCTTTTTGTACCACTCCGGCAACCAGGTAGTTGGCTATGTCAGCGTACCAAGGGGTATCAGTGAATTGTGATCCTATGTTTGCTTATCCTAAGCTCATAAGCTGTTCTTTCGAAAATTTGTCTTTAATATCTTATTCAGCAAGTTGTTCCATTGCTGGATTCTCAAAATGACTAAGATGATTTGCTGCGACGTTCTCTGCTCCTTTCTTATCTTTAATCTCAATTTCAATTCCTGAAGGAGTAAGATCCATCGTAGGAGTCTTGGTTTAGTATCTTGCTTAATAAACATATATTTTAGGGCTGAATGATCTGTGTACACAGTAGTACTGGACAGAATGAGATAAGAACGGAATTTGTCGAAGGCAAAAACTACTGCTAGCAGCTCCTTCTCCGTAGTGGTGTAATTCTCTCGAGCTTCGGTTAAGGTTTTGCTGGCGTAATAGATTGGATGAAAAATGCTTATCATTCCGTTGTCCTAGTACATCTCCAACTGCGAAGTCACTAGCGTCACACATGATTTCAAAGGGTAGACTCCAATCAGGAGCTATCATGATTAGGGCTGTTAACGAACCGAACTTTTAACTAGCTACTCGAGTTCGAGCTCGTTTATTTCAAGTTTGAGCTTTAATGAGTTAGAACTCGAGTTGAATTCGAACTAAAATTAGTGGTCGATTAGTTTAACAAGCCGAGTATGAAAAAGTTAGTATTCGACTCAACTCACTCGAAAACTCGTTTAATAATCGAACAAGCTAATCGAGCTTATATGGATTGAATAGTTCGAAGGCTCGTTTATGTCTAAACACGAGCCAAGCCCGAGCTAAACGAGCCGAGTTACATGAAACATGAAGAAAATTACAAACTCACGTCATGAAAGAAGAATCGAACTCAAGACCTCACGGATAACTTCCCCTTGTTATTACCACTTAACTATAACTTGTTTTTATTGATTTTTTTATATTAATGGTACATACATATTATTATGGTATTCTACGTAGTTTATATTTATTGAACACATTATAAAACTCATTCGTTTGTATGTAAGTTCATAAAATAGCAGCTCTATAATATATAATATATTAAACTTAAATTAAATTAAAAAATCATCCGTATATACAAGACAGAAGATTAAGACATAAGATTACACGCATATACATTATATGTTATTATTATTATTATACATTATATTATATACATATACACAAATTACAAATTCCTATTCGTGACTGGAATTTTATATTACATACAATAAACACAAAAAAAAAATATATAATACTTCTATTCGTAACTTTGTATCTATTTAACTTTGTATCTATTTGAACTTTTAATACATTATGCCATTTTAAGTAATTTATGCATTATTATTTAAAGAATTATTGTTAATTATGTAAAACATATAAGAAGTAAAAAAGTTTCATCCCACATTGGATGGTGGAAGAAACTTACAAGGAGGGATTCAAGTATAATTAGAGAGGTTAAACAAGCTCACCAACTTGAAGAATTGTTAATGCATTATCTATAAATGTATACATTTATTCAGTATGATGAATGATAACTATCTTTCATCTTTATACAAATATTTTAGCTTCTTTCTAACCATGAAAAAGTTTTTTTAAGATCAAAATGAGCTTAACCAAGCTCTAGTTCGAGCTTAATCGAGCTCGAGTTCAATTTAAAATATGAGCATCAAACTACAAAATTTTAAACGAACATCGAGTTCAAATTCGAACATAGAAAAAATAATCTAGTTCGAACTCGAACAAAATATGAATTTTTTATTCGAGCTCGAGTCGAGTTCGAACCGAGTAATAGTTAAACGAGCCGAGCTCAAATTCATCCTGCTCGCTCGAGTTCAGTTCGTTAACAGCCCTAACTGATGGTTTGAAATCATCTTCCATGAAGATCTTGTGCGTGCAATAGTTTGGACTGATTCCTTTTATGTCGAAAATCTTCCAAGCAATTGCTTTCTTATGTGATTTCAGAACCTTAATCAATTCCGCCTTCTAATGTGGCGTGAGATCTTTATGGCTATCTCCTTTCTATATAACGAGTTGCAATTCTCCTTCTAAGAATGCATACTCCAGATGTTCAGGTAACTTCTTCAACTCCAATTCCAAGGGTTCCTCGATAGATGGCTTCATTATGGCTATCTCCTTTCTATATAATGAGCCATATTTCTCCTTTAATTCTGATTCTTCTTCCTTAATAGCGGTCACTGATGCTATCTGTTCTTTGGTTCTTGAAATTTTCCTTCTTAATGTTTCATCTTCAAAAACTTCTTCTTTAGTTTCGAAGGTTGGCTCATGAATTTCATCATAGTCCTCATTTAACTACGGTTCCTGGAATACCTGAATGAAATCCTTTCTTCATTCGTTCTTCTCCTTAACAGAGATAGGGAATGCCTTAACCTAGCGGTGCTATTCAGATAGTTTTTCCAAGAAAGTTACTTTCAGAGAGAGGAGATTTATTTTGACCAGGATCTATGGCTGAATAATCGAGATTTCCTTCAGGAGGTGTAAAGAACAGATCCTTAGAAATTTGATCTTGACTACATATAGCCATGGTATCCTCCAGATATTCGTTGACGAGTTCTTGAAATGAATCAGTGAGATTCAGATCTTCTTCGCGAGGGTGGATCATGAGTCGGTCGACATTAAATGTAACTTCTTCACTCCCAACTATTAATTTTAGTGATTTCTCGTGTACATCAATTATGGCCTTGGCAGTATTCAAGAATAGTCTGCCAAGTATGAGTGGGACCTTCGTGTCTTCCTCAATATCCATAATGACGAAATCAACGATGAATGCAAACTTATCTACTCTGACTAGGACATCCTCAGCTATTCCTCGAGGAATCTTAACTGATCTGTCCGTGAGTTGGATAGTCATTCTAGTAGGTCTTAAGTCATTAAGTCCTAGCTTTTTTGAATAATGAATAGGGCATTAGGTTTACACTGGCTCCCAGATCTGCTAACGCATTACTGATTTAGACATCTTGCAGGTAGCAAGGTACTGTGAATCTTCCTGTATCTCCTAACTTAGGGGGAATACATGTTATAACACTAATGAACATTCCTCACTTAAGGGTAAGCTAACTATCTCTTTTAATCTCTCTTTGTTTGAAAGCAATTCTTTGAAAAATTTAGCGCAGTTTGGCATTTCTACTAAAGCATCTACTAGTCGTACATTCAAATGCATATTTTTAATAATATCCCAATACTTAGCGAATTGCGCTTCTTGCTTTTCCTTCCTAAGCCTACCTGGAAAAGGTATGCGGGCTCGCGGAATAATTTTTGAAGCTTTAGGAGAGATAGGTTCTGGTGAATTGACAACTGGGTCAATTGGCACAGGTTCCGTATCGAAAAAATCTTGTTTGATTATATTAACAGTTTTTTGCTTCCCACCTCTAGTTACTACCAGGGCATCAAACTTTGTACACTCTGTTTCAACTTTAGTGATTAATCTTTTAAGAGTAAGCTGAAAATTGGTTATTAATTCTTCAAAAATCTTTATCAAAGTATCAAACTTATTCTTGTTTTTTATGACTTGAAGGTTTATCATGTATTGCTTTTTCATAAAGTCGACTAAAGTTTCCGTAGAGTGGAGAGTAGGTTGGTGTAATGGGAAAATTATATTAGAGTCCGAGCTATTTTGCTGTTTATATGCCCATCTAGGGTAAGGATACCTTAGACTGGTTCTAGTAGCATCAAGACTTTTAGAAATTGATAAACTTTCAAGAGTGAGGGTGAGATCTTGTAACCTGGTTTCCATCACTTTTACCGTTTGAGTGAAGATGTCATCCTTCTCAGCAGCTTCATTGCTCCAATCTTCCTGTTGTGCAACTATTGTTTCTAAGAGATTCCATGCTTCGTCTGCTGTTTGTGACATGAAATTTTCTTACGAGGCCATGTCTAAGAGAGACTTATCATCCTTGGTCAAACCATTGTAAAGTGTGCAGATTATATCTGAACGACTTAATGAATGATTTGGACATCTTTTAAGCTTCACATTTACTCTATTCCATGCTAGACACAATGACTCGTTTTCTTTTTGAGAAAAGTATGTGATGTCATTTCTTAAACAGGTTTGTAGGGAAGGTGGATAAAATTTATTTAAAAACTTTGTGGCTAATTCCTCCCATGAATGTATTGAATTAGGTTTAAGCTCATCAAAAAATGTTAAAGCTCGTGTAGACAAAGAATATTGGAAAAGGTGAAGTTTCAAAATGTTTTTCTTGTTTTCTTCCTTCTTAAAAGAGTCAAATAGACTGATAAATTTAATTAGGTGAAAGTTTGGATTGTCAGTCAGAAATCCTTGAAATTTACAGATCATACTGACCAATTTGATCATATGTGAACTGATTTCAGAATTCCTTCAGTTTCTAAGGTGATTTGTCTTCCTCTTTCTTCTAGGTATGAATTTTGCATAGAAGTAAGGGTGTTTTGTTGTTCCATTTTTAGGTTTTCTGTTTAAAAGACTTAAAATGTAACTTTTAGAAAATATTAATTAACTAAAAGGATCGATAATTTAATTAAAACAATTATTCTTGAAATTCGGCTGCTAACCTTATCGGATATTCTAATTGACAGGATTTCTCACAGATTATTTCGTACCTAAGTGGCCAGATCGACTACGGAGAGGCAGGATCCTTTTGGTTCCAATATAATTGGAGACTTTTTTGAAAATCCAACAACCAAGTCCGTGTATAATTGTCTTTCTTAGGCACCACCAAATAATACTTTTTTCTGTTTAAAATCTTTCTCAATCAAAATATTCTCGATTCCCCTGCAGCGGCGCAAAAAACTCTTTCTACCTCTTGATATGACCGAAACAGATAGTTGTATTTATGCAGTGTCATTATGCCGTAAGGCGTCAGAATTAGCTAATCGAGGGGTAGAACAGTGGTTTATTATTTATATTTTGCGGGGCCTAAATTTACTTTTAACTTTCTAAGGTAGAAGGTGTAAGTTAAACTAGGGTCGTGCTTTTGAATGGTTTAATATATTGAAGATCAAATAGATAATTGTCCTTGATTAAATTACCTAGATAAAGGAGAGTAGTTGATTTTATGCTAATAATCCTAATTACGGAAAAGTAAATGTGATGGAGGGATATTCGGAGTATGCAGATCAGGGAAATGTTGACCAAGATATCAGTTTGGGATAAGGAAATGTAATTATGTTTATTTTAAAGCTGTGATTAAAATGGTGTAGATCTGGTTGGATGAGCCAATTACACAGACCTACTTGTCTCTAGACTCTCAAAGTTCTCGTCAGTGAAAAATATGTCACTTGGTTGTATAATTGAAAGGTAACTATACCTCGAAGATTATCGTTAGTAAAGCACTAGGTTTATTAGTAAGTTGAGTTCTAATCCTGACCCTCATTATCAATTTGGATAACTGAATAACAACGTGCCGTGTTGAGTGAACACCAATCACAAACGGAAGGAGTCCGTCGGGTCAAGTTGACAAAACATTAATGTAAACTAATAACCATTTCATCATACTAATGAGATCATATCAATCTAGACATTATACAACATTATAGTTAATATACTGATAGTAAAACATATAGAAACCTAATAGATACCTAAACAGTTGATATGACTTAATCCTAGGGCAACAATCAAACAAGAACATGCAATAGGTTTGGGTCACACAGTTAAGGTACTAACTAGATCTTAACAGCTCCTAAGAGGTGTCTTTGGAACAATCAATATGCATACTAGGTCATTCATGTCTCAATTCCTAAGTTTCGTGTCCTAAACGCGCATTAGATGCCTCTCGGGAACTCCAGCCATACCGAGTTCATAGAATATTCAAGTATAGTATAATCAGGGGTCTTAATCATATGAAGTAGCTATGGTCATATAGATAGACAAGTCCCGATCACAACCTAGGTTGGTCAATCCTTAAGATCCTAGCATACAAATCTATCGGGGTCACAAATTCAGCGTACCAATAGTAATCGTATTAATTTAACATAATTACGCTAACCCGAACTTCTATCATGGCAACATACAAATTAATTAAGCTAACATGGCAATATCAAAACGCATTATTAAACATAAATGATAACAATACATGTTTAATTAATAAGATAAGCGTTTCGGATAAAAACCTGATAAGGCTGAAGAAATGTGCCGAGATCGTAGGGACTCGCCGTGATATCCTCAAGAAAATAAAAGCTAAGCTAGCTACTACTAAAACTAACTAAAATACTTGAAATTCAAAAATGAATTATAAATTGAGTGTGCGTAAAAATGAGTGCAAAAAGCCCCTAAAATAGGCAAGGATTCAGCTGCCATACAGCTGGCAGGCCGTATGGTAAGCAGTATGGCCTGCCCGTATGGCATGGTGAGCCGTTTGTGGTGCTCGGATGCATGGAAAGCCATTTCTCATGTGGCATGCCGTATGGCAGGCCGGACGGCAAGCCGTATGGCTTCCCTGGTCTGCTGTTTTTACGGGATCGTAACTTGATTTCCTGGGTCATAACTTGTTTCACCGTTTTCCCTCTAGAATCTTCGTTTTAGCTCCGTTTTACTTGTTTCTTTATGAATCGCCTTCGTAATTACTTAATCTACAAAATTAACCAAAAAAGCGATTATTTTGCCAACAAAGTTTGGAACTTTATTGATTTAGGGCTCAATATCGGGGAAAAAACGTGACTTTTTTGCCGATATTAATAAATATATACAAATTATGTATGGAATAATTATTTATAAAATTTAATTATTTTATATTAATATTTTATGTATAGATATAGATATATAGAATAAAAAAAAGAAGACGAATATTGAATATCACTTAATTTACCTTTGGCTTTTTTGCCGATATCGGTGAAGAGTCCAGGTTCGGAGTTCATATTTATTATTTTAATGTTTTTAACGATCTTTTGTGTTTGTGTAGGAGATGCGACGAGAGAGAAGAGGTTATTGGTTGATACGTGAAACTATGTGATATCAATGTTGGTGGAATGACGCGTGAATTGGATATGGATCGGGTCAAGATATGTGTTGATATATATATTTTTTAAATCTACATCTATATTTATTTAAATAAAATGCATTCATTAATGTCTATATCTATTAGATTAAACGGGTTAAGAAATATCCGTTGAATATTAAGTTTTTTTAGAAAATAATTGTGAATGCATTGAATGTCTATTACATATTCCCTACCTATATGTGAAGACAAATGCTGCAACTTTTAAAGGACATCAAGTGACGAATAAATATAGGGTAGTGATATCTACACAACCAATTTTTACAAATACACAATCAAATATGCTTTACAGTGTTGTACTGTACAACACTGTAAAGCATGTTTGGTTGTGTATTTGTAAAAATTGGTTGTGTATATATTATCACCCATAAATATACCACTCACTATGCAAGCTAAGAAGAAAACCACCTACAGAATGTTATAAATTCATGGTAGCCCCTAAACTACTTTATTCAAAGGTGATCCCGATGTGGTTTCGGGTCAAACCATATGAGGCCACATCCATTTCGACCTGTTTAAAAAGATTACTGATTTCAACATGCTACCTATCCAATTTGTTAGAACTAAATGCTAAAAGTCAGTCTCAATTATTGAGAACAATGTGTTTATCGTGCACAAACACATTACACCGTACCGTTTTCTTATATTGAAGTTTTAAAACACAGCTTATTACTTGTGGCAAAGTACACACAAGGTTAAAGAAAACATTTGATCGCTATCTGTGCTGTGCGTATGCACAGCTATAATACTCACTAGTATATATATATATATATATATATATATATATATATATATATATATATATATATATATATATATATATATATATATATATATATATAGGGGCAGGATCAATGGGGAAGTAACCAAGCGGGGGGAAGCAAAAATTTTATTTTTTTTTGAATTTTTTTTTCCCGGCATCAAGATCACACGAAAATATGAACATTTAGAATAGACACTTCGTGATGAATGTTATTATTTAGGCGGAAAAACGATCGACAAAAATAACATTCAAGATAATATTGTTCGTAAAGAATATGAACGTTTTTTTTCCATGTTTTGTGAAATAAATTTTAGCCCGATTTAGAGTTTAGGGTTTAGGGTTTAGGGTTTGGTGTTTTGGGTTTATTCCATAAATCTAAAACACCAAACCCTAAACCCTAAACCCTAAACCATAAACCCTAAACCCTAAACTCTAAACCGTTCATGTTAAAAACTCAATCTAAATCCTAAATCTAAACCCTAAATCTAAACCCTAAACCCTAAATTTCTAAACCCTAATATCTAAACCCTATAAACCCTAATATCTAAACCCTAATATCTAAACCCCAATAGTTAAAACCTCAAAATACGCTCGAAAAACACGATAATTGTTATATATTACTTTTTCGAGCGTTTTCCCGCCAAAATAAAAACATTTATCACAAAGTGTCTCTACTAAATGTTCATATTTTCAGCTCATCTATAATGTTCGTGAACAAAGTTTTTTCAAAAAACGAAAAAAAAAAAAGTTTTTGCTTCCCTCCGCTTCCCCCCGAATGGTTACTTCCCTCTTCATCCTACCACTATATATATATATATATATATATATATATATATATATATATATATATATATATATATATATATATATATATATAGTCAAAGGATCTGGAGCGAACTCTTCATAGGAGAGAACCTAGATAACCAAAGACTTGTTCATCGATGGATCGATCTAGGTGTTCTCAATTCAGTTTAATCACGATTTCGAGATCCTGGATACATGTTTTCATCTTCGTGATGCATCAAAACAAGTTCTAATTCCACGATTGATTTCAGAATCGAAGGTCATGTGACGACCCGGAAATTTTCGACCAAATTTAAACTTAATCTTATTATGATTTCGACATGATAAGCAAAGTCTGTAAAGTTGAGTCTCAAAATTTTGGAACACTTTACATGAATGCATTTTCCCTTTGACTATGCTCGACGATTCACGAACGATTGTTATAATTAGTTATATATATGTATAAATATATATAAATAGCAGTTTCGATAATAAATCGAAATACAACTTAATCAATTGAGTTAATTACGTAAAATAATATACAAGATAAAAAATTGTTATCAAAAATAAAACTATAAATATTTTATGTATGATAGATAATATATTATAATATATTTATAATGTATAAATAAAAATATTCAATAGAAGTGAATATGCAATATATTATGTATTACATAAGTAATGATACATATATATATATATATATATATATATATATATATATATATATATATATATATATATATATATATATATATATATATATATATATATCAAGTATAAACTTAATCTTATTATGATTTCGACATGATAAGCAAAGTCTGTAAAGTTGAGTCTCAAAATTTTGGAACACTTTACATGAATGCATTTGCCCTTTGACTATGCTCGACGATTCACGAACGATTGTTATAATTAGTTATTTATATGTATAAATATATATAAATAGCAGTTTCGATAATAAATCGAAATACAACTTAATCAATTGAGTTAATTACGTAAAATAATATACAAGATAAAAAGTTGATATCAAAAATAAAACTATAAATATTTTATGTATGATAGATAACATATTATAATATATTTATAATGTATAAATAAAAATATTCAATAGAAGTTAATATGCAATATATTGTGTATTACATAAGTAATGATACATACATATATATATATATATATATATATATATATATATATATATATATATATATATATATATATATATATATATATATATATATATATATATATATATATATATATATATATATATATATATATATATATATATATATATATATATATGTATCAAGTATAAATATAATTGTTATAATAATATTATACTAATATCAACAGTATTGTTATTTATAATCTATAGATGCAAACATGATATATATAGATTGATATAGTAGTATTATATTTAATATTATGGTTATTAACGATATTATGATCATTACATTCAATATTATTATTGATGATATTATTAACATTAATAATTGTAATATCAATTCTAATATGAGATATATATATATATATATATATATATATATATATATATATATATATATATATATATATATATATATATATATATATATATATATATATCATTACTTATGTATAAGTTATTATATCATTGTTATTGATATTATTATTATTATCATAAATAATATTAATGTAACTAATATTATTTAGTATCACCACACATATTATTATTATCATAGTTTTATGATTATTATTGTTATTACTCTTGTTAATATTATTATTGGTATTATTATTAAATTATTAAATTATTAATTATTAATTACTAGAATTAATGATATTAATATCATTATTATTAATTTTATGATTATTATTTATAAACTTATTAGTAGTATTAATATTATTATTAATACAAGGGTATATTTATTAATACAGGTCGTATTCAGATACATATACATATACATATACATATACTGAATACAGTACGTACATGTTCAATTACATGTATCGATATATATATATATAAATACAATAAAAATATATAAATATTGATAAATACGTAATTATACTGAAGAAAGTTAAATTCAGTTTTCAATCCTTTTGAAACTTTATGTAAATTGATTTCCTGTCTTCTGATCGTACCAATTAGAGATTCAAACACAAGAACACAGACAAAATCTGTTAACCATCGATTTCTCATTCTATTTTTTTTTTATATTTCTGTACCCGATAAGAATAATTCTTGTCGACTGAATTATTACATAATGCTTGATCACTTCGTGTTATAACTCATTCATTCCAACTTCTTTTCATTATCCACATCAATTATCAATGATAACTATCTTCATCCGTCATCGAGCCACCAAGAAACACCACATCATCAACAACACCATGATCTTCAAATACCAACACACCTTCCATCAGCAAAACCCACAATGCACCTGCTCTTTAATTTATGTTTCGATGTAAACCATCTTTCCACTCGCCATCACTACGAATACTAACCTGCTACAACTTTTCATCAGCCACCACAACACATCACTTGCAAACCGAGATCAAGAACACCCCATCGATCAAACTTGGAACAACCACCTCCCACCTTTAGCACATAAACAAACCAAATCGTCTTATGCTTCTGTTTCTAGATCAGCATAACAACCCACAAACCATCGGTCACCACATAATTTGCTTCACTTCATGATCACCACCACCGCCTCCAATCACAAATCTTCATGAACACACCCACAACCATTTTTCTCTCTCTTCTCTCTCTCCACTATATTTTTCCTCCTCTCCTTTCTTGTTCGAAAAGTATCACAATCGCCACTTCTTTTAAACTATTACTACTCAACTGTTTTTTCTTTCTATTTCCACTTGAAAGATGACCCCAAAACAGCCACCATTTAATACTTAAAGGTTTTGGTTTCTGACAGTTTCGTGACCCAAAACAATCACCACTACCATTACTTCTACATCTTTTTTTTACCTGCCGTTCAAGCTGCTGCAGTACCTGCGTTGTTTCCAAGTTCTAATACAACGTAAAAATGTAAAAGATGATGAGGATACACGTGAAGGATAATAAAAGAAGGATGGCTTCTGTCAATTTTATAAAAGAAAGGTGTGGGCAACAACTAGTAAAAGCAAACAACTAAAACACTATCGATTTATTTTATTCAATACTAAATTATAATAATCGATGATGACAGCTGCAAACTGATTACTTTTGTGGATGGTTTAATAATAAATTGAATACACTTTTGACTTATGATAATGGGAATATGGGTGGGTCTTGGTTACTGTAGGAAAAGTATTAGAATTGGGCAAGGGTTTTCATACGTGGGGCATTGATAGGAATGAGTATGTTGGATTGTGTTGGTTCATGGGACCGAAATAGATGGCTACCGTATATATATATATATATTTTTTTTTGTTTTCTGTTTTTAGTTCTGATTTTAGTGTTGAGCCATGCACCGAGTTGTGTTTTGTTGATTGGGCTGCCTCTCTATTTTTACTTGGGCCGAATCATACGTTTTCCTTTTTGGGCCGAGAACCATTTATATTCTTGGTTGGGCTGTGAAGAATGATCACGATATAGAGGATGAAGGGATGACGAGGTGATCTGGGATGTATATGATGATGATGTTATGAGTATGAATATGGTTATGAGGTAACAAGTATAATGATAGATGATGATTATGATTATGATAAAGATGATGAATGTTGTTGAGGTTTAAAGAAGATAAATGATGAACAAGATAAAGATACAAGATAGGTGTGATCATTCATTCATATTTTCTGTTTTTCTTTCGGATCAAATTAAGAGAAGTAGTAGAACAGTTGGTCTGAGGTGAGTTATGGGAATGAGAGGTCTTGTGTTCGAGCCCGGGCAGGGACATTATTTTTTTGAAGCCTTTCCTTTAAAGGTAGCATTTTTTTATTATTTGTATTATTATTGTTATTATTATAATTATTATTATTATTACTACTAATATCATTATAAGTATTATTATTAATATCATCATTATTATTATTATTATTTAAACATTAATATTATTATTAACATTACTATCATTTTTACTAGTAGCATTATTATTATTATAACAACTATATTATTATTATTTACAATATTATTATTATTATTATTATTATTATTATTATTATTATTATTATTATTATTATTATTATTATTATTATTATTATTATTATTATTATTATTATTATTATTATTATTATTATTTATTTTTTTTTACAATAAAAATTGTTATTAAAATACTTATATAAAACATATATAAAAGTATATATAGATATAAAAATATAACCAATTGAAATAATATATATAATAATATATAACTTGTTCGATTACGAGTATATGTGTTAATGTATATATACATGATATAGGTGCGTGAATCCGAGGCCAACCCTACGCTTGTTCAATGTCGTCATTGAGACGACCCGTCCTAATCCAAAAGGACGAATACAATAACATATGATTACATTGCGAGGTACTTGACCTCTATATGATACATTTTACAAACATTGCATTCATTTTTAAAAGACAAACTTTCTTTACATCGAAAGTTGACGACATGCATACCATTTCATAATACATCCAACTATAGTTGACTTAATAATAATCTTGATGAACTCAATGACTCGAATGCAACGTCTTTTGAAATATGCCATGAATGACTCCAAGTAATATCTTTAAAATGAGCAAATGCACAGCGGAAGATTTCTTTCATACCTGAGAATAAACATGCTTTCAAGTGTCAACCAAAAGGTTGGTGAGTTCATAGGTTTATCATAAGCAATAAAATTCATCATTTTGGTAGACCACAAGATTTAAATACAGTATACCTATTTCGTGTACAAAACCATTTTTTTCATAAATCTTAATAACCATACACATATCTCGTGCACAAAAATAAGATACACATAACCTGTGTATAAAATCATTCTCTCGATACATAACATTCACTTTTCATTACTTTCATAGCTTGGCTTGGTAACCGACCTTAACATATAATGCGCATAATAATATCCCCAAAACAGAACATCTCGTCTGTATAATAATCATATAAACTTTGAAGTACTAAACACCACGCCTACTAGCCCTTCCGTCTAGTGAACATTCTGGGTGGGGGTGTTAAACCCGGTAGCTACCTTTAGGATTCGCGTTAATTAGGCGTGTTCTAATTCTCAAAATTAGTGATGTTTCCTAATTTTTAGGTTACCAAGCAATAATAATCAGGGGAAAAATATTCATATCAATAGTGGTAATTATCACGTCCACATAATTCAATGGTGGCAATTATCACGTCCACATAATTCATTTGAGAAATGTTTTACTTGTGTCTATCTCGTCAAATATTTGTAAAAGAATTTCATGTATTCGCAGTTCAAAATGTATTTCAAAAGCATTTAATAAAGCAGTTGTAAAAGTAGCGCATGTATTCTCAGTCCCAAAAATGTAAAGAGTAAAAGGGAATCAAATGAACTCACTATACTGTATTTTGTAGTAAAAATACATATGACGATATTGAACAATGCAGGGTTGGCCTCGGATTCACGAACCTATATCAATTGTATATTTATTAACACATATAATTGTAATCAAATAAATTCATATATTATATCTTAAATTATATATCTTATATATTTAATTTGTATATATATTTAAAATAGTTAATATTTATATAGTTTAATATTATATTTAAAATTAATAATTTGTTATATGTAAATATTTATATAAATAATATTAATACATTTAATTATATGTAATATTATGGTAATTGTAATATATATAGTAGAAAATATTTATTTGCTATAATAATATTGTTAATATAAAAGTAGTAGTAGTAGTAGTAGTAGTAATAATAATAATAATAATAATAATAATAATAATAATAATAATAATAATAATAATAATAATAATAATAATAATAGTGATAATAATACTACTAATAATACTAACTTTAAAATAATGTTTTTACTAATAATGCTATCATTTATTTTAATAACTATAGCGATAATAATGATAAGAATAATAGTAATGATAAGTAAATAAATTAAATATCTACCTCAAAGATGATGTCCTAAAAAAATGCCCAAGTTCGGGTTTGAACCCGCGACATCCCGCTAACCCAATAACACCCGTTATTTTCTGTTTCTTATTTCTTCTACAAACTAATAGACAATCATTCTCATCTTCCCCATCGGACATCATTATCATAATCAATATCCTAATCATCTTATTGTGATTTCATCATAATCGTAACTCTCATCATTTTAACACTATCATGTACTATCATTATCTCACCATCATACATCATATGTATCATTAACATCATCTAACATCATCATCAAAATCATATCCATGAACATCACCATATCATCCATGTATCATCACGTCATCATCAATATAACCAAGCATCATCATAACCATCTATTCGGTTATCAATATACCATCATCATACCATTTATCATGTTATTATCATCATACACTAACTCGTTATCATCATCAACATCATATGTATCATCATACACCACATCATCGTAATTGTTATGATCATGATTATAATCAAACTATCATCATAGTCTATTCATCCTCCTAACCCAATCATCATCATCATCTATCATATTAACCTAATTATCATCATCTCATTACCTCATAATTACCAAAATTATCAATAGCTTTTAGTCATCATCGTCATTTTTCTTAAAAAAAAAAAAAGGATCACAATTTTTTAGCCCAACTCATTTGCAACCCATTTAACAAGAAAGGCCTATATAACAAGTTTACAAGCCCAATTAGATTAGGTTGTTTAAATGGCTCAATAGAAGAGATGGAATTTTAGGGGCCGTTTGTTTATTTGATAGAAACAGGAACGGGAACACAACATTCATCATCATATTGTCATCACCACATCATCTTCCATTATTATAAAACATCATCATTATTGGGACACTTCATCATTATTTCATCATTATTAATATATATCCTAAACATCATCATCTTCTTTATTGTAATAAAAATGGAAACGTAAACCTGTTGTAGTATACAGAAGGAAAGGAAAGAGGACGTAGTAGTAGCAGGTCGTTCGATTAAATAGCTGAATATACTGGCCTGGTTCGACTGTAACAGGAACATAGAAAAAAAAATGCAGCTGCAGTCATGATCGAAGGTGTTGTAGGTTGTTTTTGTAGGGTTTCCTCGAACAGACAAAGAAAACAGTAAGAAGACAAGGGTGTTTGTTAGAGTGGTGATCGGTTTGTATCAGACCAAAACAGAAATGATTGGGTGGTGTTTTGGGTAATAATCGAAGGTGAAGGTGGTCATAGTTGTTCTTGGTGTGCAAAGAAGAAAAAAATTATATATATATATATATATATATATATATATATATATATATATATATATATATATACATATATATAAAGTGATGGGTTAATGGTGATCAAAGGTAAAGTGATGATGGTGGTTTCGATCGGCTTTGATAAATAGGAGCTAGGAAGAAACATAGCAATAGTTTTAACCAACATGAAAGTGGTGTAGCAACAATCGTGATTTTTAGTTATGTGCTTTGATAATGGGTTTGATAGAAGGTTAGGATGATGACGGTTTCAATGGTTTGGTCGATTGAGGTAATAACCCATATCAACAGTGAATTACAGCAGCCCATGAGTGTGTTTGATGATAGTGTACAATTTCAAAGTGGTAGTGGTGACGATTAGTTGAGGATAGAAGGGCAAGGTGGTGATATATAACTCTAAGTATGTGTGTATACCTATCTATTGTATGCTGTATATGTAGATGGATAAGAGATTGATAGGTAAAAGATAAAAAAAATAGAAACAATAGATATGACAGGTAACAGAAAAGTAGGCTAATGGACAAGTAGTAATATAAATATCTAATTCTATAACAGTAAGCCATCGGTCTATTATTGATGTAATTCTTTCACGGATGAATTTAGTAAATGAAATGATAGAAGCAAATAATAGAAAGTAGAAGATGGTGGGTTACAAGTGACGGTGTTGGATTGATTGGTACGTGTAAATATCATAATCATATAGAAATAATAAACGTACAAGTATCATAAATTAGTAAAATAATATATAGTAGCCTTAACTTTTAATAATTTGTACCGACAGTTTAACTCGAATAAGATATCGTATTCCGTTGATAATTAGTGGTGGATAAAAGTCTTCAGAAAAATCTCATATTTTTAAATTAACTATATTTATTTATTTTGGTCATTATGGTATAAAATTCGGTGGTTAACTATTAAATAAAAATTACACTAATTATTCACTCCCAACCCCAAGTAAAATATAAAAAGTTTTAAATTTCAAAAAATAGTTTCTAATTATTCTTTAAATAAGACTATAATTTGTAAAACTCATTTTCGGATCACAATTTATTTTAAAATTACATAAGTTTAAATTTAACTTGCTTAATATCAATCGGATCATCAAACGAGTATTACAATCATTTAATATTTATTTTATTAATATACTTTATTTATATATAGAGATGTATTTTAAATAATAATTGTTATAATATCCTATTTTTTTATTTTTATTAATTTTTTTAATAACAACAACATATAATACTCCAAATTATATTTTGAATTATTATTTATATATACATACACACATATCTATTTACAATTAATGGTTCGTGAATCGTCGAGAGCAGTCGAAGGTCAATTGAATATATGAAACAGTTTAAATTTTTTCGAGACTCAATTTTACAGACTTTGCTTATCGTGTCGAAATCAAATAAAGATTAAGTTTAAATTTGGTCGAAAATTTCTGGGTCGTCACAGTCATATGTATTTTTACTACAAATTATAGTATTGTGAGTTTCATTACAACCTTTTTAAATGCTTTTGCAATATATATTTTTGGGGCTGAGAATACATGCGCTTTTATAACTGTTTTACGAAATAGACACAAATACTTGAAACTACATTATATGGTTGAATGGATCGAAGCTGAATATGCCCCTTTTAGCCTGGTAATCTAAGTATTAGGGAACATCACTAATTTTGAGAATTAGTGCACCCCTAATTGACGCGAATCCTAAAGATAGATCTATTGGGCCCAACAAGCCCTATTCTGGAATTTGGAATGCTTTAGTACTTCGAAATTTATCATGTTCGATGGGTATCCCGGAATGATGGGGATATTCTATATGCATCTTGTTAATGTCGGTTACCAGGTGTTCACCATATGAATGATTTTTATCTCTATGCAGTTTGCGAAATGCCTGATATGAGATGATGTTTATGAAAAATGAAATGAAAATCTTGTGGTCTATTAAATTAATGGAAATGATTGTTATGATAAACTAATGAACTCACCAACCTTTTGGTTGACACTTGAAAGCATGTTTATTCTCAGGTTTGAAAGAAATCTTCCGCTGTGCATTTACTCATTTTAGAGATATTACTTGGAGTCATTCATGACATATTTCAAAAGACGTTGCATTGAGTTCATCAAGATTATTATTAAGTTAACTATAATTGGATATATTATGAAATGGTATGCATGCCGTCCACTTTCGTTGTAATGAAAGTTTGTCTTTTAAAAACGAATGCAATGTTTGTAAAATGTATCATATAGAGGTCAAGTACCTCGTGATGTAACCGAATGTAATGTATTCGTCCAGATGGATGTTACGGGGCACTACAGGTTAAGGTTTGAAGACGTTCATCACTGATTTTTCCCTTTTGCTTATGTTTTGATAGATGATGCTTCACGAAATCTTCTAGTCGCTGCTATTGAACAAGGTAACATCAATTTAAAACATTAATTCGATTGATTAAAGAATTTACACATCAGATTGAGTAGGTACATATGGTAGATGAACTCAATCTGTACACAGATTGAGTTCAATCGATAATAACATGTTTGCTTTAATCATTTCGTGTAATTTTTATGATGTTGCAGACTTAAGTTAAAAAAAAAAGTTTCAACCTGCTGTAGATTGAAAGTCAATCTGTTGCAGATTGAAGGTGAATCTATTACAAATTGAAAGTCAATCAGTTGCAGATTGAAGGTCAACCGTTGCAGACTTAAATTAAAAAAAGGTTTCAATTTGTTGCGAATTGAAGGTCAATATGTTGCAGATTGAAGGTCAATCTGCAATAGATTGAATGTCATCTGATTCCATCAGTTTTGAATGTTTAGAACATAAAGCAGGGGAGGGGCAGTTAGTTCTCTGGGTATATATATATATATATATATATATATATATATATATATATATATATATATATATATATATATATATATATATATATATATATGTATTTTGAGGTAGTAAATAGATATATTTATGGATGATAAATTGTCATTCATATTCGATCCACTTATTTTTCGCATCATCCTTATCTATATCCACTTATCATGTATATATATCATCCATATCCATTTAGCGACTAAATAAAACGGGGAAGTATGAATCACAGAAAAAGTAATGAAGAAACTTCGGTCAAAACAGAGAAGCCAACGCGTCCATAAATACTAAACGCCTATATACGGCCCACTTAAGACCGTATACATGCCATTCAAGCAGGTGCGAAAAAATCGGTGTTTACTCATTTCAATTATTTAAAAACCAGTTTTTTGTAATCAGTTTTATGAAAATCAGTTTCGGTTTGGTTTCGATTTTTTGGTATTGGTTTTTGCTTGATTTTAAATGTTTGGAATAGGGATTTTTGATTTTGACCAGTTTTTACCGGTTCGAATTTTTTCAGTTCTATTTCGGATTCGAGTTTGGATTTTTTTCGCATTTGATTTTAAACGATTTGATTTTTATCAGCTCGAAATTTTTCGAACACGATTTCGATTATATATTTGAAAACCATCAATAATATCATTTGGTATGTTCATGAACAATATTAGATAAAAAGATTACTCAGTGAGTATTTGTTTTTTTAGAACGACCAAATATATATAAAACTAGCAAGATGCTAGGAAAAAATTACAACGAGTTCATAGGGTCTAATAACCAAACATTCTAATTAATATTGGTTTTCTTATATCTAGAAAATGCCAATCAAAAGAGGAAAAAATAATATGATCTAAAATATAGCAACGTTTAAACCTAGCCGAATTAAACACCACATCGTTGCGGTACTTCCAAATCGTCTAAAGTGAAGCGAGACAAATACTATCCAGAGTTAGTAAATTACGGTACTCCTAACTATTGTTCCACCAACGAAAATGAAGACACGACTAAGTAGAAATATAAGACCAAACCTGCAGAGCTATAGTGCTTTGGAAAAAGATGTGATTCATGTCCTCCCGAGAGCACGCATACATGCTACATCCATAGTTGGGAAGTAGCGGACCGCGCTTCAGCAAATTAGATTTAACCGGGAGGCGATTGAGAATGAGGCGCCAGTAGAAAATGTTAACTTTTTGTGGGACCACCTTGCTTCAGTAAGTCAGACTAGAAGAAGCACTCGAGCTATCAACAAAATTCCGAACGACACCAACCGAGAAATAACTAGAAATTTGATCAGACCAAATCCATTTGTCTTCATATAACAATAAAGTAACCTGCACCAACAAAGAGGTTAAAAGAGAAAGTTGATCAGCTTTATGCCCGTCACGAATAGACGGACGCCATTTCCAAGAAAACCCATAAATAGATACACGATCCGAGACCCAACAATTTTTGTTCACCTCTAAGGCAAAAATCCTAGGGAAATTCTCATTGAGAATCACACCATTACATAATTGACTAGACCAAAATTTTTTGAGATGGCCATTTCTAACTTTGATACACATAACAGTAGATGGGATAGACTGTTGTGCATGAAGGGAGATAGGGTCCCTATTGATTTTGGCCCAACAACCAGTGCCCAACTATTTAATACTTGGCATTAGACCGTTATCTTTGAGTACCATGGATAGCTTTTATTGTTATGACTCAAATAGAATCTTTTTTGTGAACATATCTCCATCTCCACTTGTAAAGAAGAGCATAGTTTAGAGATTCTAAGCTAATAAAATCGAGACCACCCATATCCTTCCTTCTCGTTATATCATCCCATTTAATCCAATGGACCTTTCTATCTCCAACATTCCTCCCCAAAAGAAGTTTGCCCGAATCAATTCCAGGCGCTTAATCACACTTCTAGGAGCCTTAAAAAGAGAGAAAAGGTAAGAACAGAGGGAACCAAGTATGGACTTAAGAAAAGTGAGTCTGCTCCCGAACGAAATAAGATTAATCTTCCAATTACCAAGACACTTCTCCACTTTTTCAATGACGGGATTCCAATTAACAATACGACACATATTGGCTCCATCCAGGATACCCAAATACTTGAAAGGGAGGGATGCCTGGGCACATCCAGTTATAGTGTTTTGTGGAAACTATATGTTTCGTGGAGTATTGGTGTTTCGTGGACACTATATGTTTGTTCATGTTTATGTCACAAAAACACGTATCATGTGTACTCTACTATTATATAAATTACCTTAAGAATATATGTTTATTTAATTGTGATGCTATTATTATTATTTTTTAAAGAAAGATTAAATGTGGAATATCTTTTTATTTATTAATAATCGCTAAAAGATAATGACATACGTGTTGGTGATTTTGGGTTTTAAGAAAACGTTTTTGTAATCAATTATTATCATATTTCATATGATAATAACAACAATAACAATAATTTAAGAAGAAACGTATTAATTATTAATTTATATTAATAATAAATCAACAAACGGATTCGTATGATTTACATGATTAAATAAATAAATTATTATCAAGATAGATCAAAGAATATACCTTTTGTTGAAGAACCAGAGTGAAGGAATAGAAACTAACAATCAAAAGTATCATTGTCGCTAGGGTAGTTCACACTACACTTCGAACAACGTCAAGCGGATGGTTATCAGCCTAACAACATGTCAGTTTCCTCAAATTTACGTGAGGGTAGTTTCTTAAAACTGCTTATGTAAGTGTTAAATGTCATTTGCTCATTTGATTCATATACTTTTGTTAGACTTGAGACATTGATCATCAGTCAAATAACCAATCGTGAAAATATGCATTAAGTCGCATCACGTCTCTCGGCTAGAGATAATCTTGAGAACTTTCGTCTTGTATAAGAACATTTAGACTTTATCGTAGTTATACCAGAAAATATTAACATGTCGCTTATTTCGATAGCTAAGACCGTGCCTGGAGCATATAGAGTCGTCTACACTATCATGTAGCTATGACGGTGGACGTTGAGGGTAAAGGGCATTGTTGTCTATTCAGAATCAACAAACCGACGTGTTTTCCCAGTGACATGCCATTCATTTGACCGGGACTTTGATATCGGCTAAAAAGTCATGCATTTACCCCCGATATTAAGACCCAATACAATAAAGTTATAAACTTTATCACCAAAGTAAGCATTTATTTTCTTTATTTGATAGATCAAGTGATTACGAAGGTGATGCAAGAACAATCGAAGAAAACGGGCTTAAAATGAAAAAATCTAGAGCAAAAATGATGAAACTCAAGTTACGACCCCGGAAACCAAGTTACGATCCCGGGAATCAGCAAAAACAAGCAAGGAATAAAGTCACACGGCTGAAGTCACATGGCTGGTCATCAATTTACACAGCTTGCCCATATGCGTGTCACACGGTTGGTCACCAGTTTTCACGGCTTGCTCATGATACTGCCACACGGCCAGTGTGCTCAGGCAAGACATGCACATAGTTTCCTCCCACGGCCAGGGCACACGGCCTGACCACATTATGCATGGTCTTGTACACGGCTTTCCCAAAAGGCTTTTAGTATAAATAGGTCCATTTGTATCACATTGTAACACATACTTCATACTTCTCACTACACACTTCTCAAGTCTATCTTGGAATACTTTTGAGGCCTTCTCACCTCCGAACAGAAAATTTAGTATTCGGAGGCGAATACCGAAAATCGTATTAGGAGCTGTCTGGAGGTTGAAGTTGTCACTTTTGTACTTTCGGAACTTGTCTATTTATCCCTTTATCTATCTAGTATAATGATTCCTATTACTATTATGAATCATGTGCAATAGACATGCTGGGCATTATGGTCTTTTTACTTTTTAAAGCTAGGTAGAATTTTTTAAACATTTGAAACACTTTAGGCGACCTTCGATCCAGTTCGACCAAGTTTCATGTTTCCGTTTTAAATGAATGATAATAATAAATATTGTGGATCAATGATATGATTATGTGTAAACCATCAAATTTATCTTCATTTTAAATTAAAAATTACTCTGCGATAGTACTCCAAATGAACATATATTTAGGCACAATATCCTTCCAATATGTAAAGCTTTTAGTTGCAATTGTTCTATTTTTATGTAATATTCGTTTAAATAAATAATTGCAAAGACAAAAGAAGAAAACGACGATTTGAAGATGCAAATGACCAAAAAGCTCAAATGTACAAGATATAATTCAAGTGGTTCAATTTATTGATGAGAAACGTCCAAAAATGATAAGAGTACAAGTCGCAAAACGTAAAGTACAAGATATTAAATTATATGAAAGGACGTTCAAAAAATCGGAACCGGGACCTGAGCCAACTATCAACGCGCGACGCAACGGAGCTAAAATTACAAGTCAACTATGCACAAGAATATAATATAATATTTAAATAATTATATAAATTATTTATATATTATATATTATATATTATATTAAATAACGTCAACAAACTAGTAAACAAAAAATATGTGAGCTGGATCTGACGGCCATGCGATCGCATGGGAAATAGGCATAAAACTCATGCGAGTGCATGAGCCCATGCGAGTGCATGAGAATTGCACTAAAATCTCATGCGACCGCATGAGTTACTGTAGCAGGTCACATTCTATAAATTTGCCAGTTTTCTGCGAGTAAAAACACACCTTTTATCTATCCTCTCTATATCTCTGTAATATATATATATATATATATATATATATATATATATATATATATATATATATATATATATATTATAATTTTAATTTTAATTTAATAATAAGGGTATGTTAGCGAATGTTGTAAGTGTGTAAGTCGAAACTCTATCCGTGTACCGCTACGCTATCAATACTCATTGTAAGTTATGTTCAACCTTTTTAAATTAATGTCTCGTAGCTAAGTTATTATTATGCTTATTTAAGCCGAAGTAATCATGATGTTGGGCTAAATATTAAAATTGGGTAATTGGGCATTGTACCATAATTAGGGTTTGGACAAAAGAACGACACTTGTGGAAATTAGACTATGGGCTATTAATGGGCTTTATATTTGTTTAATTAAATGATAGTTTGTTAATTTAATATAAAGATTTACAATTGGACGTACCTATAAATAACCATATACACTCGATCGGACACGATGGGCGGGATATTTATAAGTACTAATAATCGTTCATTTAACCGGACACGGGAATGGATTAATAGTCAATGGACTTATTAAAACAGGGGTGAATTATATACAAGGACACTTGGTGTAATTATAGTTTAAGTCCCCAATTAGTTGGAATATTTGACTTCGGATATAAGGATAATTTGACGAGGACACTCGCACTTTATATTTATGACTGATGGACTGTTATGGACAAAAACCAGACGTACATATTGAATAATCCAGGACAAAGGACAATTAACCCATGGGAATAAACTAAAATCAACACGTCAAACATCATGATTACGGAAGTTTAAATAAGCATAATTATATATTTCATATTTAATTGCACTTTTAATTATCGCACTATTATTTACTATCATTGTAATTAATTGCACTTTTAATTATCGTACTTTTTAATTATCGTACTTTATTTATTGTCATTTTATTTTATCGCAATTTCATTATCGTTATTTAATTTCTGCTTTAAATTAAGTTATATTTATTTTTAATATTTTACATTAGGTTTTAACTGTGACTAAAGTTTTAAAATCGAAAAACCGGTCATTAAACGGTAAAAACCCCCTTTTATAATAATAATATTACTTATATATATATTTTTATTTTTACAATTATAAGTTAAAACTAATATAGCGTTGAACTAGTTTATTAGATCCCTGTGGAACGAAGCGGACTTACTAAAAACTACACTACTGTACGATTAGGTACACTGCCTATAAGTGTTGTAGCAAGGTTTAGGTATATCCACTCTATAAATAAATAAATAACTTGTGTAAAATTGTATCGTATTTAATAGTATTTTCTTTGTAAAAATATAACTATTTCGTATACACCTCTACGCACACCAAGTATTTTTGGCGCCGCTGCCGGGGAGACTAAAACGCCGAAAGCGAAACGCTATATATATGTATGTATATATATATGTATGTATATATATATATATATATATATATATATATATATATATATATATATATATATATATATATATATATATATATATATATATATATATATATATATATATATATATAATTTAGTTTTCTTTTGTAAAAATACGTTTTAATTATAAAAAATACAAAAATATAAAAAGAAAAATAAAGTATATATTTCTAAGAGTTGTTTAAAATACATAAATTGAAAGTATTTTTATTTCTTTTTTAGTTTTTAAAATTTAAGTTTTTATTTATTTTATATAAATACTTTAAATAATTATAAAACAGAATTTTAAAAACAGAAAAAAAACCTCTTAGAAATAAAAAAGTATTTATTTATATTAAAAACAGAAAAACAGAAAAAAATAAAAAAAAAGTAAAACTATTCGGGCCTGGTACTGTAGCAGCCCAGCATTTGGCCCGGATCCGCAGGTCATGCGATCGCATGAATATATAACATACACTCCATGCGATCGCATGGAGTGATTTGACTCATCTGAAACATAAGCTGTACGAAATTAGGGTTTATAATTATAATTATTATTAATTAAAAACCCTAATTAGGTTATAATTATTTTATTATTTAGTTTAGTTTTATTATTTAGTTTGTATTTTTAGTTTAATTAGTTTTATTAAATATATAAACTTAATACTTTTATAAATAAATAATATAAAAATAATATTTTTATAAAATTGTACTTTTTACAGCTTTAAGTTTTTTTTATTTTGTATCTTTTTATTTGTTTTAGCGTAATATCTTTATTTTTCGTTCGTATTTAGTTTTAAGTCATAGTTTTTGCCATAATTATTTTTATTTCTAGATTTTTAGGCTTTGCCGTAAAATTCCTTAAGTGCTTTTTCTTTAAGACTAAGATTAGGTGCTTTAGAATTTTGCGACACCGTTTTAATATTTTAGTACTTTTTAAGTTTATACTGTTTTGAATATAGAATTCTTTTTAAGCTTTAATATTTTTAGACGCAACTTTTAATTCTTAGTTTTTAGACTTTTAAGTTTCGACGCGCTACGTTCTTTTTATTTTTTTTGACCTTTTATTTTTCGACGTTTTCCGACGCGCTCTTTTTATTTCTTATTTTTCGCCACTCTAGTTTTTAGGACATAGAATTTTCTATTTTTTATCTAAAATTTCTTTAAATTTCAACGAAAAATTATTTTAAGTGGTTAAATTGATAGACATCAAAATTTTCTGCTTCGTAGTAATAGTCGGATTTGTTAGTGGCTGAGTTGTGAGCTTCCGATTTAAAGGGTTCTGGCTCCCTGCTACATCTATTGGCTATTCGAAACGTGGGCAAAAGCAGAAAAGTCTATTAATTGGATAACTTATATAATTTTTCTTTCTTTTTAAAAAACTAATAGGATATTCAGTGAATGCACCGAGCAAAACGTTCACCACCTTTTGTACGTTCACCACCTGTAACTCGATCAAGACATCTAGCCAATATTGTCGCCGTTGATTTTTCTTTAGAATCATCATCCAGTCGACCAAGTACTCCAATTCAAATTTCCGACAATCCATTTTTTGAACCCGACCTCACAATTGAGAATCCGGAGGATATTCAGGGACAATTCAGAGATCATGAACCACTAATCTTTCCTCCGGAACCACCAAACAACCCATTAAATTAGAATACTCTAGTGATTCAGATTCGACAAATTCAATCATGGAAAATCTGGAACCTCTAAGTATGGAAGACCGAATGCGAGCTAAACGCACTGGCCAAGGTCACGCAATTACTCAACCTGACATTAATGCGCCAGATTATGAAATCAAGGGACAAATCCTACACATGGTAACTAATCAATGCCAATATAGTGGTACGCCAAAAGAAGATCCAAACGAACATCTTCGAACCTTTAATAGGATCTGTACTCTATTTAAAATCCGAGAAGTTGAGGATGAACAGATCTATCTCATGTTGTTTCCCTGGACTTTAAAGGGAGAAGACAAAGATTGGTTAGAATCATTACCTGAAGGGGCGAATGATACATGGGATGTTTTAGTTGAAAATTTTCTTAAACAATTCTTTCCGGCATCTAAAGCCGTGAGACTTCAAGGAGAAATTGTTACGTTCGCGCAAAAGCCAAATGAAACATTATATGAGGCATGGACAAGAATTGGAAAGTTGTTGAGAGGATGTCCTCAACACGGTTTAGACACTTATCAAATAGTACAAATATTCTACCAAGGATGCAACATCACTACACAAAAAGACATCGATATAGCAGCTGGTGGTTCCATTATGAAGAAAATCGCAACTGAAGCTTACAAAATTATTGATAATACAGCATCCCACTCACATGAGTGGCATCAAGAAAAAGATATTTTGCGATCATCTAAAGCGGCTAGAGCCGATTCTAGCCATGACTTTGATTCCGTTTCTACAAAAATAGATGCTTTCGAAAGACGAATGGAAAAGATGACTAAAGATATTCACGCAATACGAATCAGTTGTGAGCAATGCGGTGGACCACACTTAACGAAAGATTGTCACATTGAATAAACCATGGAACAACGTGAGAATGTTTCCTATATGAACCAAAGACCGGGAAATAATTATCAAAATAATTATCAACCGCCAAGGCCAAACTTCAATCGAAATCAAAACATTCTTTACAATCCAAATGGACCCAACAATAACTCGTACAACCAACAAGGTCCAAATAACCAACCAACTCAAAATAACACTTTCAATCAACAAAGACCTAGCTTGTATAAACCACCACAACAAACCGAAGAGAAAAAGCCAAATCTGATAGAAATGATGGCAAAGCTAATGGAATCTCAAACACAATTTATAACATCTCAAACCCAAACAAATGAGAGGTTTGATCAGTCACTAAGAACTCAACAAGCTTCCATTTTGAATCTAGAAAAACATGTAGGTACTCTTGCTAGCATGATGAGTGAGAGGGAACAAGGAAAGCTACCGAGTAATACTGAAGTAAATCCTCGAAATGAGAATGTTAATATGGTTTCAACGAATTCTGAAAAACTAGCATCAGAAGATGGGAATGTTTTTGATGTGAGTAACAATGAAGAAGTTACAACACCACCACCACCACCACCCGAGTATGTAAAGCCAGTGGTGGCACCATACAGACCACCCATCCCGTTTCTAAGAAAAGGAGTTGAGTATGAGCAAGTAATATGTAATAAAGTTTGTGATACCTCTGGAAAGAAGAAGAAGAATAAGAAAGTGCAAGAAACAAAAACCGTAAAAATAAATCCGGTGAAGACAGTTCCACCAAAACCTCCACCCAGGTTGGGTGATCCGGGTGAATTTATTGTTCCATGTCTACTTTGTGATTGTGTCATGTATGATGCACTAGCAGATTTAGGTACAAGTGTGAGTGTTATGCCTCTTTCATTATATAAGAGATTAGGAGTAGGTGAGTTAAGTCCAACAGAAATGAGTGTTCGACTCTTTGATCAAACCATTAGGCACCCAGTTGGAATTGCTGACAACCTACCCGTTCAAGTAGGTAATTTAACCTTTCTAATCGAATTTATTGTCATTGACATAGAAGAGGACCCAAATATTCCTCTAATTTTAGGTCGACCATTCTTAGCGTCCACCGGGGCATTATTTGATGTAAGAGAGGGTAGAATGACACTTAGTAATAATGAAAAATTGATCACCTTTGTGAGTCGAAAGTCTAAGTCTCCACCAACCAAAACCGTTGAACCGACAAAAACGATATGTAAGAATCATGTTGTTTTACCAACTCCAACGGTAGTGCTTAGCAATAATAAAATGCCTAAGTGTGGGGAAGATGAAGTGACACCTAATGATGACCTGATAACAAAGAACCCCGTTGTTGATACAAAATTAAATGACCATGTTATTAACAGTTCAATGAAGAAACTTATTAAACGGATTCGCGATGCTAGAACCAAGAGGAACTTTAAGTTATGTAACCAGTTAGTATCCAATCTAGCGCCTAAAGAAAAGGCGAAACTAGTTGAATTTGTGGAAATTACACGGGAATCTGACCAATGGCTTAAAGCAAAAGTCACAGATATGCAAGTTGATTATGATCCAAAAGAAATTGACGATGAAGTAAATCACAATTTCAAAACCACAGCTACCTAAGTGTGGGGAGATTTAAATGTTCTAAAAAGAAAATACTGTCTAGAGTTAGTTGTTCTGTTCTCATGTAGTTACGAGAATGGAATCCGATTGGTCTATTCCACTAGCAGACACTAAAGAACTAGTTTTCTTTCCTCCATTCTGAATTTTTGTTTTGTAGGTTTTGTATGAAATTAATACGCTTTTTCAATTTAAGTTTTGTGTGAATTTAAAAACAAAATTTACTTTATTTCATTAAGTTTAAAAAAATGATTTCTAAAATTCATCGTAAGTTGAAGAGTAGGTCATGGAACCGAAATTGCTTTACCCGAGGGCGGGGCGAAAAATTTTGTTATCATTATTTTTAATTTTATTGATCTAAAGTATACCAAAAAAAATTAAAAAACCCAAAAATCTTTGCTTTTAAAATAATCGCTTTAAAAACGACAAATTTTAAATTTTGTCGAGGGACGGACTAGGTAAACATGCCAAAACTACCTAAAGTAAAAGGAAACAAAATTTTAAAAAAATTATTCATTTAAATTGTTTTAATAAATAAAAGTTTTATATATATATATATATATATATATATATATATATATATATATATATATATATATATATATATATATATATATATATATATATATATATTATATATATATGTTTGTAGTTTATCTTATGTACAAAACAAGGTAAAACAACGCACTTTCAAAGACTGACATTAAAGTTCAGCAAAAGCTACTAATTTTGACGACAAGACGCAAAATATCAAATGTGATAAAAAATATGTTTGCAAAATCGGTATTTTAAATCACTTTTCTACACTAATCACCCTCATGAATTTATAATTATAGTCTGATTTTATGCAAATGAGGGCATTGCATGATCTCAAGTGTGGGGAAGGGTTATAAATTCTCTCGGGTTTACACTTAGTTTAATTGCCACAAATTTTGTGAAAATTTGAAAAATTTTCAACTAAATGAATTCAAAATCATGTTTATACATATTTATGAACGATAAAACTAGGTTATAATACCGAAATTATTGTTACCTCGGAAAGAACATAAATGGAGAAACAACCCAAAATGTTAGAATTCATTTAAAATGGAATAGAGGAGAATAAAAAGGCAAAGAAAAAAATAAATAAAAGCTAAGTGTGGGAAGAATTTATCAAGTTCTTTAAAGCATCTATCACATATTTGTACAAGATTATTGCAGGTACTTTTGTTTTAGACTATATTAATCAGTTTTACCCAATATACTATAATATAAATGAAAGAAAGATGGATCTACATGATGAATCAATTCCATCATTAAAAGGAAGTAAAGTCTTCCGAAAAAGACACGCGCTTCTTGATTTAGGTCAAGAAGTTGTCGTCCAGACCAGCTGTAGGTTGACGAAAAATCTAGAAAAGTCATCTCTAAAATCAGCAGGAAATCCACGGACCTCAACATCAAACAGGGTCGCCATGTGGTCAGACTTATCCTAACCATGAGAGGATCTGTCTCGTAAAATGGGGAGGGCGCCGTGCAAATTAGCTTGATAAGACTAATGAATCAGACCCCCAGAAAGGATAATCTCCTTAAAGATTAAAAAAATCAGCATTTAAGCCTAATATTACTCAATCCTTGAGATCAACTTTAAAGATTGAGAATTACAAACTCATGAAATTCGATAATATCTAAACTCGAGCTTGAACGAGAAAATATTTTGATCAAATTAAAACCGATTTGTTTTCTGAAAACCCATTTTCAATGCGTTCATTACCATTGAACTTAAAATCCTAAGAATTCACCTGGAATTCATTAGGTCACCTGAACCTAATCGGGTGTCAACCGTAAGAACGATGGTTGCATAGCATGGTCAAAGACAGGACCTTGTGCCAGACCGAAAAATTATAGGGTGATCTTTACTATTGCTCCTACAAAGGATAGTAATTGCATCCAACACATTGTAGATCATGAACATCTGCATGTCATTAGACATCGCCTTAACAGTTGCTTGTTCAACACTTTCCTTTACAACCGGACGGTAGTTTACCGAAAGGTAATATACGGAGCAAGTAAAATGGACGTGTTGCTTTCCCAATACAAGGTTAGCAAGTAGGTGACACAAAACCGCAAGTTTTGAGCTAAATTTTTCAAATCTGAAACTCGCAAAACCCACAAAAACAATTTACAAACACCGGTGAAGGGTTATTCCGGAAAACTTATCTAGGGTAAAAGCTAGAATGAATTTTCAAAAGATCAAATGTTTTCATAAAGATCCAATTTCCTTAAGGATCTAAATTTTATAAGTCATGTGGGACTGTAAACCACATTGTTACTATCATTGTTTATACCACCGTATCAAAATCACTGATGTATAAAGTGTGAGAATAAAAAAGTGATTCGAGTGAAGTGTGATTTTAATTTCAAATTCTGTATTGCTTGAGGACAAGCAACGCTCAAGTGTGGAGATATTTGATAGTGCTCCAAATGAACATATATTTAGGCACAATATCCTTCCAATATGTAAAGCTTTTAGTTGCAATTGTTTTAATTTTATGTAATATTCGTTTAAATAAATAATTGCGAATACAAAAGAAGAAAACGACGATTTGAAGACGCAAATGACCAAAAAGCTCAAATGTACAAGATATAATTCAAGTGGTTCAATTTATTGATGAGAAACGTCCAAAAATGATAAGAGTACAAGCCGCAAAACGCAAAGTAAAAGATATTATATTATACGAAAGGACGTTTGAAAAATCGAAACAGGGACTTGAGCAAACTATCAATGCGCGACGCAACGGAGCTAAAATTACAAGTCAACTATGCACAAGAATATAATATAATATTTAAATAATTATATAAATTATTTATATATTATATATTATATTAAATAACGTCGACAAACTAGCAAACAAAAAATATGTGAGCTGGATCTGACGGCCATGCGATCGCATGGGAAATAGGCATAAAAATCATGCGCGAGCATGAGAATTGCACTAAAATCTCATGCGACCGCATGAGTTACTATAGCAGGCCACATTCTATAAATTCGCCAATTTTCTGCGAGTAAAAACACACCTTTTATCTATCCTCTCTATCTCTCTGTTATATATATATATATATATATATATATATATATATATATATATATATATATATATATATATATATATATATATTATAATTTTAATTTTAATTTAAATTTAATAATAAGGGTATGTTAGCGAATGTTGTAAGTGTGTAAGTCGAAACTCTATCCGTGTATCGCTACGCTATCAATACTCATTGTAAGTTATGTTCAACCTTTTTAAATTAATGTCTCATAGCTAAGTTATTATTATGCTTATTTAAGCCGAAGTAATCATGATGTTGGGCTAAATATTAAAATTGGGTAATTGGGCTTTGTACCATAATTAGGGTTTGGACAAAAGAACGACACTTATGGAAATTAGACGGGCTATTAATGGGCTTTATATTTGTTTTATTAAATGATAGTTTGTTAATTTAATATAAAGATTTATAATTGGACGTACCTATAAATAACCATATACACTCGATCGGACACGATGGGCGGGATATTTATAAGCACTAATAATCGTTCATTTAACCGGACACGGGAATGGATTAATAGTCAATGGACTTATTAAAACAGGGATGAATTATATACAAGGACACTTGGTGTAATTATAGTTTAAGTCCCCAATTAGTTGGAATATTTGACTTCGGATATAAGGATAATTTGACGAGGACACTCGCACTTTATATTTATGACTGATGGACTGTTATGGACAAAAACCAGACGTACATATTGAATAATCCAGGACAAAGGACAATTAATCCATGTGAATAAACTAAAATCAACACGTCAAACATCATGATTACGGAAGTTTAAATAAGCATAATTATATATTTCATATTTAATTTCACTTTTAATTATCGCACTTTTATTTACTGTCATTGTATTTAATTGCACTTTTAATTATCGTACTTTTTAATTATCGCACTTTATTTATTGTCATTTTATTTTATAGCAATTTCATTATCGTTATTTAATTTCCGCTTTAAATTAAGTTATATTTATTTTTAATATTTTACATTAGGTTTTAACTGCGAATAAAGTTTTAAAATCGACAAACCGGTCATTAAATGGTAAAAATCCCCTTTTATAATAATAATATTACTTATATATATATTTGTATTTTTACAATTATAAGTTAAAACTAATATAGCGTTGAACTAGTTTATTAGATCCCTGTGGAACGAACCGAATTTACTAAAAACTACACTACTGTACGATTAGGTACACTGCCTATAAGTGTTGTAGCAAGGTTTAGGTATATCCACTCTATAAATAAATAAATAACTTGTGTAAAATTGTATCGTTTTTAATAGTATTTTCTTTGTAAAAATATAACTATTTCGTATACACCTCTACGCACACCACTCTGGGTGTTTCAAATACTCCGATCAACCTTTATAACTTCGTTTAATTAATTTTATTTTTCAGGTCTCCATTCTCATTGTTTTAAGCTTACTTCTTTTTATAATCTTCAGCAACAGGTGTTGACCCTCTCACACTTAAAAATACTCTAAACAAAAAACCCAAACTTTCTCCACATAACACATTTATTTTACGATAGCTTCTTCTTCTTCTACGTTTAACTTCAGTTTGTAACTTTCAGTTACGTTCTCATTCTGGCCACCATCATCTCGTCGGTGGTCCGGCATCTCACCGGTGGTCCAGCCGTTCATTTCTTTTTGTTTTATTTTTCGGCGGCAGGAGCTCACTTCTCATTGGAATCGGAGATCGTTTCTGATGGTTATAGTCGTTAATCACCGTTGTTCTCATTATGGTTACAATTATGGTTGTTGGTACTTTCTATTGGAGTATGATGTCAAATGTAAAGCGAGTGGAAGCAATTTTAAAACATTACAAAATCATACTTTTCCAAGGACCCATGTACAAACTTTTAGCAAACAAAACATAAATCTAATAAGAGAAAGATAAGATTACAGCCTTTGTAGTCTTTAAAGATTATTGTAGAGAACTTGAAGAAGAGTTCCTCTAAACGGTAGGCACCCAAAGTTCAAACCTTGCTCGATCTACACCTTCTACTTAACGGACCTTTTCTTCTTCCTTTGAAGATCACCAAAACCGAACCTGTAACGACCCGGATTTTTCCGCTAATATATAGAAGATTAATATTTACATAATTAATGTTTCCAACATGTTAAGCAATCAAACTCATTAAGATTTGGTTATTTTAAATGAATTTTATACAAATGTTTGGCCACCCAGTTTGTCTGACGATTCACGAACGTCATAACTCGAAATAATTATATAATGATGTATATATGGATATATATATATATATATATATATATATATATATATATATATATGTATATATATATATATATATATATATATATATATATATATATATATATATATACTTATGATTTGATAAAATGATATTTAAGTATCTCATTACATATAATAACAATTGGTTATATACATAAAATGAGATTACTAACTTAAAGACTTCAAGATTATATATATATATATATATATATATATATATATATATATATATATATATATATATATATATATATATATATATATATATATATATATATAACGATTAACGTTGTAATAACTTCTAAATTAAAATGTATGCATATGTATTGTATTAATATGTATTAATACACTTTTTAAGGACTTAAACATATATACTAACATACTTATACTCAACAAATATAGCTATACTCATAATCTCATTCAATTCCATCAAGAATTCTATTAGTATTCATTCGTTATTTACACCCGTATCATACTCAGTTTCCATACTTAAATACTATGAGTATATACCAATATGAAATACCAATTATAGCCTCCTTAGCAGCCCTATGAGTCACAAGACAAGGATAAACATGATGGAGACTTGTGGGAACCAACATTTAACTTCTAGTTTGCATTATTATGCTATATTCCAAATTTTGATAAAGTCTCTTAACCATTTGTATGAACCACTACTTTTAACACTCTTTTTACTCATTCATATTAACTATTTAACTTACCTTCACTCTCATAATACTCACACACAAGAACTCCAAGTATTCTCTCCATTTCTTACTCTTTAAACACTCTTTAACCACACATACTTCAAGTACTAGAAAATCTTCATTCACTTTGATCATAAACTAGCTTCAAGAACACTTTGTTAACTCATCCACTCCTATTTATCAAGGTAATAATCATATATAAGCTTTGGTTCAATTCATATACTTACAACTATATTAATTCAAGATAGAAATCTTATTCGAACTTTTGTTCATTCTATGATTCTACTCCAAGGATTACAAGCCATCAAGGATATCTTTGATCACAAGATTATCATCTTATTTTCTTAGCAACTTTATTCATTTAATTTGAGGTAGTCACCTTATTCATAGTCTTTTTCGATTCATATCCATATAGCTATCTTATTATGAGTTTATAACTTACAACAACAAGAACATAGTTTAGATTAATTCTAAATTTGTTCACAAACAAATTTAATCCTTCTAACTTGACTTTTAAAATACTTCAACACATGTATTATGATAGTATGTCAAGCTAACATAAGGATATAAAACTTGTAAACACGAAGAACACCTTAAAACTGAACATACGCCGTCATAGATCATCGGGGGCACTTTTGGGTTTAATTTTAAAAACCTATCTTAAACTTTGAATTAAAAGATTTCCTTTGGTGAAAAATCTTATTTTATATGGATATGAAATATATCCAAAATTCATGATTAAACTCTAAGTAGAAGTATGTTTTTCAAAAGGGTCATCAAGATGTCGTTCTTACGACGGATATGACTATCTTCTCTTATTTGACACCTAAGCTGTATTTTCGACTATAAACTTATACTTTTTCTGTTAAGATTAATAATGTTGAGTTCGATACGAAACCATGGCAACTCGAATAACTCAAAACGGATTTGTAACCAAGAAATTATGGGTAAAACAAAATTGGATATTTTTGCTTGTTTTTAGCTACGGGTTTGATTAATAAAAATGGATGCTAACCTTATCCTAGCTAACTTACCTTGTATCCTACATGTATTTATATATTTCTTGTTCCCGAACTTATGGAAATACAATTTATAATAGTCGTGATTAAGTTCTACGACAATATATTATAGTCTTAATAAAGATCGTAAGACACCATATATATATATATGACTTGATCACCGTGGATCCGTATACAGCGTTTTGACATATCATTTTGATTTCTTCTATATATATTATTGGAACGAACTATAAGACACCATTGGCAGTAATTTCGATTTAGCTGTGGGTCAAAGTGGATTCCAAAATATTATATACTTTGAGTTGTGATCGAGCCTGAGAAATGTATACAATGGGTCGCGGATTGCTTCAGATAATATACATATTATGTGTCTTATTATATTAAGACAATATATTATAGTGTTAGTGAATTCTAACACAATATACGCATTTATATTTATATATATATTTATACTGTTGGACTATTGGACTACGAACGTTGGACTACTAACAATGGACAATTAAAATTATCACAAGTATCATAAGTATGGAATACTAATTATATATATATATATATATATATATATATATATATATATATATATATATATATATATATATATATATATATATATCTTGACACAAGAATATTATTATTAGGTTCGTGAATTTGTCAAAAGGCCAAGTCTTATCACCATCTATTCGGAAATCATCACAAGTGAGTTATAGTCCCATTTTTACTATCTAAATTATTTTGGGATGAGAATACATGCAAATTTATAAATGTTTTACAAAATAAGCACAAGTTCATGAAACTACATTCTACGACTGTTTTGTTATACCGGATATCTGTACTTATTATTATTATGCTTGGTAACCTAAGAATTAGTGAAAAACACTAATTGACGCGAATCCTAAAGGTAGATCTACGGGCACCAACCACCCCCATTTTCGAATAGTGGAAATGCTTTAGTACTTCGAAGGGTTCTTGTCATACATTTGAATAGTGGAATGTATGATGCCAGATATCTTAAGTGCTCTATGTTAAGGTCGGTTACCAGGTGACTCATCGTATGAATGATTTTTGCAGTTGTAATGATCCTGCGCATTTAATTAAATGAAATCTTGTGGCTTATTAAATGTTATGATTATTATATAGAAATTAAACCTATGACTCACCAACATTTTTGTTGACGTTTTAAGCATGTTTATTATTAAGTGAATATTAAAAACGCTTCCGCTGTCGTATGCCAACCCAAGGTCAAGATTTGAAGTCGGCATAATTGTTTATATTGTTTAAACTTGCATTCGGAGTATTTGTTGTAATATATTTGATCATATTGTAATGGGTTGTGTAAAAACTTATTTATTTGAGGAGATTGTCTTTGATAGACAATCTAAATTATGTCATTAAGACCTTTATTCAATAATAAAGGTTATGGTTGTTTTTAAAAACGAATGCAAGATTTGAAAAACGTCTCATATAGAGGTCAAAACCTCGCAAAGAAACCAATTAATATGAAACGTTTATAATTAATATGAACGGGGCATTTCTGTTGGTATCTGAGCGTTGGTCTTAGAGAATCAGAAAATTTTTCATTCGTGTGTCTAACTGATTTTTGATGCATTAGTGAGTCTGGACTTCGACCGTAATTATTTTAAAAATGATTGCTTAATATAATTGTTGGAAACATAAGATTATTAACATATAAATATTATAAGATATATCATTCTCTTAACGTGCTTGCTATTATGTGATAGATAACTTCATCCTATCATATAAGCATCTCTAGTGGTTTAGATTTCATTTACTTATCAAGTGATTCGGAGGCTGAGTCAAAGTATACGACTTATGAACCAACGGAAAAGTTAACTTTTGGTGCTACCATTAAAGTGGAAAATTGTTGGGAAAATTGGGAAGATTCACAATTGCCAGGTGAGGTTCTAGAAGAGGATCCAGAAGAAGATCCCAAAGAGGAACCCGAAGAAGAGGATCCTGAAGAAGTTTTGGAAATTACCGAACCACAACGTGATTTGGGAAAATCTTTGGCTGTTATACCCGATCCCAAACCCGATGAACCTATTATGACCCAAAATGTTTGTGATCATCCACCTGAACCACCTAAGAGACCAGTTTATAAAATGACCGCTCATATAACGACTGTGGGTTTTGCTCCCAAACAATTAGCCGAAAGAGCCAATTGGGAGGAATTGGAAAAAGAACTATTCAAACGAAAATCCAAACGTTTGGCCGAGAAAGAAACAACGTCAACATCTAAGAAATCTCGCCATTCTTGAACCATCGGCAGCTATCCTATATTTCATGCATTGTATAATATGTATTATATTGTGTGTTTAAGTTTGTAAGAAAATCCGCAATGTAATTTTCCTTATGATTGTATAATAATAAGAATAAGCATGGAAGGTTTATTATTATTATTACAACTTATTATTACGTAGTAACGTAATAACTTACCATAGTTTTTCATATTAGAATTTTAGTAGTTAATTTGTGTGTTAGCTGCTAAGTATGAACATTATTATAGTTATAAAATGCTAATATGAAGAAAAGGCTTTTATAATAATAAGTTCATTTTAAGCTACAAAATACTTTTTGGCTACTTCTAAAATTCTATATGATTAACTCAGTCGGCTATTTTTGAAGGAAATGGCTCCTCCAGCTACTAGACAACAACAATTGAACACAGAAGAACTTCAAGCTTTCGCTGCAAATATGGCTGAAGTGGTGAATGCAATGAACAACAATAACCAATCGGGTTCCAGCAGTGGAGGAAATAATGGCAACCGGGTAGGATGTTCCTACAAAGCTTTTATGGCCTGCAAACCCAATGAGTTTGAAGGAACTAAAGGACCCGTTGGACTAAAGCGGTGGACAGAGAAGGTTGAAGCCGTATTCGCAATCAGTATCTGCGCAGAAGAGGATAAAGTTAAGTATGCCACACATACTTTCAGGGGTACTGCTTTGACATGGTGGAATACCTACATGGATTACGTAGGACAGAATACCGCCTACGCACTTCCATGGTCCGCTTTCAAGCACATGATGACGGAAGAGTACCGTCCCAGAACCGAAATCAATAAGCTCAAGGAAGAGCTTAAAGCACTGACAACCCAAGGGTTAGATGTCACTACCTACGAGCGACGTTTCAATGAACTGGATTTAATGTGTCCTGGAGCATTTGAGGAAGCAAAAATTGAAGCATTCATAAAAGGGTTGCCGGAATGAATCCAAGAGCATGTAGGTGCTAACGACCCTGCAACAATGCAGAAAGCGAGCCGTATAGCCCACAAATTAATAGGCCAAATTACAGGAAGGATAAAGAAAGAAGCGGTCGAGGAGGCCATAATGAAACAGGGAAAAAGAAAGTGGGAGGAAAGCAGTGATCAGGGTCACCAGTACAACAACAACAATCAAAACAACAACTACAACAACAATCGCAACCACCCCAACATCAACAATAATCGCAACAACAACCGCAACAATAACCGCAACAACCATCCCAATAATAATAACAACAACAACAATCCCAATCACAACAATAACAACAACAAACGACTCAACAACAATAACCCTAACAACAACAACAACAACAACAACAACAACAACAACAACAACAACAACGACAACAAAAGGCAATGAACTATATGCCCCAGGTGTGATACGTTTCATCCGGAATGGTTTTGTAGAGAATTATGTATCAAGTGTAATAGGAATGGCCATATTGCGGCAAAGTGTGATGTCTACGGACCAAATAGAAACAAAGGAGTAAATAATGTCAGAACAAATAATAACGGCATTGTTTGCTATGGATGTGGAAAATTGGGCCATACCATAAACCAGTTCAGGAATGGAAATAGGCAAGGCCGTGGGAGAGCCTTCAACATTAATAGGGAGAAAGCACAGGAAGACCCGGAGCTTGTTACGGGTACGTTTCTTATCAACAATACACCTGCTTATGTTTTATTTGATTCGGGTGCCGATAGAAGTTATATGAGTAGAAAATTTTGTGCCAAATTAAATTGCCCGTTAACGCCTTTGGATAAAAAGTGTATAGTTGAAGTAGCAAACGGTAAACTAATTAAGGTTGCTAAAATTTGCCTAAATCGAAAAATAAGTTTAGTTAGCGAAACGTTTGCAATTGATTTAATACCGGTGGAATTGGGAAGCTTCGACGTAATTATTGGAATGGACTGGATGTCCAAGGTGAAAGCCGAAGTTATTTGTCATGAGAAGGCGATTCACATTCCGAGAGAAAACGGGTTACCCTTAATGGTGTACGGAGAAAAGGGTAATGCCAAATTAAATCTTATTAGTAGTTTGAAGGAGCGCAAACTAATAAGAAAAGGTTGCTATGCCATACTAGCACACGTTGAGAAGGTTGAAAAAGAAGAAAAGAAAATCGATGACGTTCCTGTTGCAAGAGAATTTCCTGAGGTGTTTCCGGACGAATTAGCGGGACTACCTCCACACCAATCCGTTGAATTTCAAATAGATCTTGTACCAGGAGCCGCACCAATAGCTCGTACTCCATATAGACTTGCGCCCAGCGAAATGAAAAAATTACAAAGTCAGCTACAAGAATTATTAGAACGTGGTTTTATCCGACCGAGTACGTCACCATGGGGAGCTCCAATTTTGTTCGTTAAAAAGAAAGATGGGTCTTTTCACATGTGTATCGATTACCGTGAGCTGAATAAAGTAACCATTAAAAACCAATACCCTTTACCCCGAATCGCCGACCTATTTGATCAACTCCAAGGTTCGAGAGTATACTCTAAAATCGACTTAAGATCGGGTTATCATCAACTGAGGGTTAAAGAAGCCGATATACCAAAAACAGCCTTCAGAACTCGTTATGGCCATTACGAATTCATGGTTATGCCATTCGGTCTAACCAATGCACCCGCAGTTTTCATGGATCTCATGCACCGAGTATGTAGTCCATATTTAGATAAGTTTGTTATTGCCTTTATTGATGACATTCTTATCTATTCGAAGAATAACCAAGAACACGAACAACACTTGAGACTTGTATTAGAGTTGTTAAGAAAAGAACAACTTTATGCAAAATTCTCTAAGTGCACTTTTTGGTTAAATGAAGTACAATTTCTTGGCCACGTAGTCAGTAGTAATGGAATCAAAGTTGATCCCGCCAAGATCGAAGCCATCAAAAAATGGGAAACCCCGAAAACTCCAACACAAATACGTCAATTTTTGGGTTTAGCCGGTTATTATAGGAGATTTATTCAAGATTTCTCCCGAGTAGCCAAACCTTTAACTGCCTTGACACACAAGGGGAAAAAGTATGAATGGACTTCCGAACAAGAGGGTGCCTTCCAATTGTTGAAAAAAAAGTTAACCACGGCACCTATTTTATGGTTACCTGACGGAATAGAAGATTTTGTTATCTACTGCGATGCATCAAGAATGGGTTTTGGGTGTGTTCTTATGCAACGGAAGAAGGTGATTGCATATGCTTCTCGACAACTCAAAATTCATGAACAAAACTACACCACAAATGATCTGGAATTGGGCGCCGTTGTTTTTGCATTAAAGATGTGGAGACATTATCTATATGGGGTCAAGTTTATTGTATACACCGACCATAAAAGTCTCCAACATATTTTAAATCAAAAGCAACTAAATATGAGGCAGCGTAGGTGGGTTGAGCTGTTAAATGATTATGATTGTGAAATCCGTTATCACCCGGGGAAAGCGAATGTGGTAGCCGATGCCTTGAGTCGAAAGGAAAGAGAACCTATTCGAGTAAAAGCTATGAACATGATTATTCATACTAATCTTACTACTCGAATAAAAGAGGCACAACATGAGGTTTTGAAGGAAGGAATTTTTGGAAACGAAATACCCAAAGGATTAGAAAAACAGCTTAATATTCGAGAAGACGGAACCATGTATTTAGCTGAAAGAATTTGGGTACCAAAGAATGGGGATTTGAGGAAAGTAGTACTAGATGAAGCACATAAAACTAGATATTCAATACATCCCGAAACGGGGAAAATGTACCAAGACCTCAAGAGAAACTTTTGGTGGCCAGGAATGAAGGCCGATATAGCCACATATGTAGGAGCTTGATTGACTTGTTCTAAAGTCAAAGCTGAACATCAGAACCATCGGGTCTACTCCAAGAACCTGAAATCCCAGAATGGAAATGGGAAAACATTACCATGGATTTCATTGCTAAGTTACCGAGAACCGCAGGTGGTTATGATATGATTTGGGTAATAGTCGATCGTCTTACTAAGTCAGCACACTTTCTGCCAATAAAAGAAGAGGATGGTATAGAGAAATTAGCACGATTATACCAGAAAGAAGTTGTTTCTAGACATGGTATACCAATCTCTATTATCTCTGATCGTGATAGCAGATTTACTTCCAGATTCTGGCAGGCATTACACGAAGCGTTGGGAACTCGTCTAGATTTAAGTACTGCCTATCATCCACAAACTGATGGGCAAAGTGAAAGGACGATTCAGACACTCGAAGACATGCTACAAGCATGTGTTATTGATTTTGGAAGCAGTTGGGATCGACATCTACTGTTAGCTGAGTTTTCCTACAACAACAGCTACCATTCTAGTATTGAGGCGGCACCATTTGAGGCACTTTATGGTAGGAAGTGCAGGTCTTCGATTTGTTGGAGTGATGTGGGGGATAAACAGATTACAGGTCCAGAAATTATCCAAGAAACCACCGGTAAAATCATTCAGATTTAGCAATGATTGAAAACAGCCCGGAGTCGACAAAAGAGCTATGCAGATGTTAGGAGAAAACCTTTAGAGTTTGAGAGGGTGATATGGTTATGCTTAAGGTATCATCTTGGAAAGGTGTTATTCGTTTTGGAAAGTGGGGGAAATTGAGCCCAAGATACATTGGGCCATTCAAGATTGAAAAACGCATTGGGCCGGTGGCCTATCGACTTGAGCTACCTCTACAATTAGAAAAGATTCACAACACCTTTCATGTTTCGAACCTGAAGAAATTCCTAGCTACCGAAGATCTCATTATCCCTTTAGACGAAATTAAGATTGACGAGAAACTAAATTTCGTCGAAGAACCCGTCGAAATTATGGATCGTGAGGTCAAACGACTCAAACAAAGTAAGATACCAATCGTTAAGGTTTGATGGAATGCTCGTAGAGGACCTGAATTTACTTGAGAACAAGAAGACCAAATGAAGCTGAAGTACCCACATTTGTTTCCCGATATCGCACGTTAACTAGGTATAATTCTAAATTTCGGGACGAAATTTAATTTAACGGGTGTGTAATGTAACGACCCGGATTTTTCCGCTAATATATAGAAGATTAATATTTACATAATTAATGTTTCCAACATGTTAAGCAATCAAACTCATTAAGATTTGGTTATTTGAAATGAATTTTATACAAATGTTTGGCCACCCAGTTTGTCTGACGATTCACGAACGTCATAACTCGAAATAATTATATAATGATGTATATATGGATATATATATACTTATGATTTGATAAAATGATATTTAAGTATCTCATTACATATAATAACAATTGGTTATATACATAAAATGAGATTACTAACTCAAAGACTTCAAGATTATATATATATATATATATATATATATATATATATAACGATTAACGTTGTAATAACTTCTAAATTAAAATGTATGTATATGTATTGTATTAATATGTATTAATACACTTTTGAAGGACTTAAAATATGTACTAACATACTTATACTCAACAAATAAAGCTATACTCATAATCTCATTCAATTCCATCAAGAATTCTATTCGTATTCATTCGGTATTTACACCCGTATCATACCCAGTTTCCATACTTAAATACTATGAGTATATACCAATATGAAATACCAATTATAGCCTCCTTACCGGCCCTATGAGTCACAAGACAAGGATAAACATGCTGGAGACTTGTGGGAACTAACATTTAACTTCTAGTTTGCATTATTATGCTATATTCCAAATTTTGATAAAGTCTCTTAACCATATGCATGAACCACGACTTTTAACACTCTTTTTACTCATTCATATCAGCTATTTAACTTACCTTCACTCTCATAATACTCACACACAAGACTCCAAGTATTCTCTCCATTTCTTACTCTTTAAACACTCTTTAAACACACATACTTCAAGTACTAGAAAATCTTCATTCACTTTGATCATAAACTAGCTTCAAGAACACTTTGTTAACTCATCTACTCCTCTTTATCAAGGTAAGAATCATATATAAGCTTTGGTTCAATTCATATACTTATAACTATATTAATTCAAGATAGAAATCTTATTCGAACTTTTGTTCATTCTATGATTCTACTCCAAGGATTACAAGCCATCAAGGATATCTTTGATCACAAGATTATCATCTTATTTTCTAAGCAACTTTGTTCATTTAATTTGAGGTAGTCACCTTATTCATAATCTTTTTCGATTCATATCCATATAGCTATCTTATTATGAGTTTATAACTTGCAACAACAAGAACATAGTTTAGATTAATTCTAAACTTGTTCACAAACAAATTTAATCCTTCTAACTTGACTTTTAAAATACTTCAACACATGTATTATGACAGTATGTCAAGCTAACATAAGGATATAAAACTTGTAAACACGAAGAACACCTTAAAACTGAACATACGCCGTCATAGATCATCGGGGGCTGTTTTGGGTTTAATTTTAAAAACCTATCTTAAACTTTGAATTAAAAGATTTCCTTTTTTATATGAATATGAAATATATCCAAAATCCATGTTTAAACTCTAAGTGGAAGTATGTTTTTCAAAAGGGTCATCAAGATGTCGTTCTTACGACAGATATGACTATCTTCTCTTATTTGACACCTAAGCTGTATTTTTGACTATAAACTTATACTCTTTCTGTTAAGATTAATAATGTTGAGTTCGATATGAAACCATGGCAGCTCGAATCACTCAAAACGGATTTGTAAACAAGAAATTATGGGTAAAACAAAATTGGATATTTTTGCTTATTTTTAGCTACGGTTTTGATTAATAAAAATGGATGCTAACCTTATCCTAGCTAACTTACCTTGTATCCTACATGTATTTATATATGTCTTGTTTTCGAACTTATAGAAATACAATTTATAATAGTCGTGATTAAGTTCTACGACAATATATTATAGTCTTAATAAAGATCGTAAGACACCATATATATATATGACTTGATCACCGTGGATCCGTATACAGCGTTTTGACATATCATTTTGATTTCTTCTATATATATATATATATATTATTGGAATGAACTATAAGACACCATTGGCAGTAATTTCGAGTTAGCTGTGGGTCGAAGTGGATTCCAAAATATTATATATTTTGAGTTGTGATCGAGCCTGAGACATGTATACAATGGGTCGCGGATTGCTTCAGACAATATACATATTATGTGTCTTATTATATTAAGACAATATATTATAGTGTTAGTGAATTCTAACACAATATACGCATTTATATTTATATATATATTTATACTGTTGGACTATTGCACTATTGGACTACGAACGTTGGACTACTAACAATGGACAATTAAAATTATCACAAGTATCATAAGTATGGAATATTAATTATATATATATATATATCTTGACACAAGAATATTATTATTAGGTTCATGAAATTGTCAAAAGGCCAAGTCTTATCACCATCTATTCGGAAATCATCACAAGTGAGTTATAGTCCCATTTTTACTATCTAAATTATTTTGGGATGAGAATACATGCAAATTTATAAATGTTTTACAAAATAAGCACAAGTTCATGAAACTACATTCTACGACTGTTTTGTTATACTGGATATCTATACTTATTATTATTATGCTTGGTAACCTAAGAATTAGTGAAAAACACTAATTGACGCGAATCTTAAAGGTAGATCTACGGGCACCAACCACCCCCATTTTCGAATAGTGGAAATGCTTTAGTACTTCGAAGGGTTCTTGTCATACATTTGAATAGTGGAATGTATGATGCCAGATATCTTAAGTACTCTATGTTAAGGTCAGTTACCAGGCGACTCATCGTATGAATGATTTTTGCATTTAATTAAATGAAATCTTGTGGCTTATTAAATGTTATGATTATTATATAGAAATTAAACCTATGACTCACCAACATTTTTGTTGACGTTTTAAGCATGTTTATTCTCAGGTGAATATTAAAAATGCTTCCGCTGTCGTATGCCAACCCAAGGTCAAGATTTGGAGTCGGCATAATTGTTTATATTGTTTAAACTTGCATTCGGAGTATTTGTTGTAATATATTTGATCATATTGTAATGGGTTGTGTAAAAACTTATTTATTTGAGGAGATTGTCTTTGATAGATAATCTAAATTATGTCATTAAGACCTTTATTCAATAATAAAGGTTATGGTTGTTTTTAAAAACGAATGCAAGATTTGAAAAACGTCACATATAGAGGTCAAAACCGCGCAAAGAAATCAATTAATATGAAACGTTTATAATTTATATGAACGGGGCATTTCAGAACCCAATTTGGATCTCAAGTATTTGGTTACTTGAAGATGAGAGAAAAGATGAGAGAAAAGATGAGAGAGTAAGTGATGAGATTTAATGCACCCTTTCAAGAATGCATGTATGGGTTAAATAAAAAGCAAGAGTGTTTTTTTTCTCTTATCCATGTGGGTGTTCTTTTCTAGATTGCATGCATATACATATATAAAGTATATGTACATATTTTATCTAGATAATACTTACACTTGTGTAATTAAATACTAGTTAACTAATAAACTAGTTAATTAAACTAATCTCAAAACTTAATTAGTTTATTAAACCACTAATAAATGGTTAAGGTAGATAAAACAATTTACGATTGGCCTTTGTGTGTGACTGAATAGAATAAATGGACTGTGTGTTATTTAATTTGATGTGCATACCTTTAGAATATATCTACCACGGTCAAACCACGGTCGAACCGTTAGCCAACCCAAAAACACATTTCCAACAGACTCCCACTTGCACTAACATTAATAATATTGGCTAGTCTTAACGCCATGTGTAACAACTAGTATGTAAGTAACTAGAGGGAGGGGGGGGGGTGTGAATAGTTACTTAGTCGATTTTTTAAGATTTTAAAGAAAAACTTTGCATTTTCTTGGACTTAAACTTGATATAGTGTGACTTGAAATGTTTGTTCTTAAACAATACGTGTAACATATATATGTATATGAAATCAAAGAGATAAAGGAAGAGAGAACAAACACAACGTTATATAGTGGTTCAGGAAGATGTTAACTAATCTTCCTTAATCCACTCCCCAATTCTACGAATTGAGATTTTTCTTCACTGTGATACTTCAAACTCGCTGGAGTCTCCGGATACAACACTAGTACTTCGATAAGCCGCAACTTGTGAACTCTTACGTCCCTTTGAAGACTTCAAAAACACCTAAAGCTCATACCACAAGATCCAAATGTTCTAACCTAGTGAACACACAACTACCTTCTAAAACCCTTTAAGAAGATAGTTTACAAGTAAACTTACAACTTAAGCTTACAAGTACTCTTGCTAAAATCACTCTAAAAAGATTAAAATGAATTATAAGAATTATATCAGAGAATATAAGAACATATGAGTGCAAGAGGTGAGTCTATGATAAGGCTAAAAAGGAACATATATTTCATAGCAATATCCCTCCTAAATAATAGGTTTTCATATGTAATTGTATTATATTTTCATTGTAATTGTTTAAATAAATAAGTGCGAAGACAAAAGGCGAAAACGAAGATTTGAAGACACAAACGTCCAAAAAGTTCAAATGTACAAGATACAATTCAAAAGGTTCAATTTATTGATGAGAAACGTCTAAAAATGACAAGAGTACAAGTTACAAAATGCAAAATACAAGATATTAAATTGTACGCAAGGACGTTCGAAAATCCGGAACCGGGACATGAGTCAACTATCAACGCCCGACGCACCGGACCAAAAATTACAAGTCAACTATGCACAAGAATATAATATAATATTTAAATAATTATATAAATTATTTATATATTATATATATTTAAAAATTATGTCGACAAGCTATGAGACAAATGATCCTGAGCTGAATTTTCAAACTCCACGACTCGCGGAGTTTGAAGGCTTAAAACTCTACGACTCGCGGAGCTATCAGAAATCAGAAATTCCTATAAAAGGCACGAGCTTCTGCCGAGTTTTTTACACAAAAATCAATCTATCTCTCTGTATTAATATATAATATATATATATATATATATATATATATATATATATATATATATATATATATATATATATATTATAAATTAGTTTAGTTTTATATTAGATTAGTTTGGGTTATGTAAAGGTTATTTTTACGGGTTTTAAAGTCGGAGCTCTGTCCGTGTACCACTACGCGATAAATAATCAATGTAAGCTATGTTCTCCTTTTTAAATTAATGTCTCGTAACTAAGTTGTTATTATGCTTATTTGAACCGAAGTAATCATGATGTTGGGCTAAAATACTAAAATTGGGTAATTGGACTTTGTACCATAATTGGGGTTTGGACAAAAGAACGACACTTGTGAAAATTAGACTATGGGCTATTAATGGGCTTTATATTTGTTTAACTAAATGATAGTTTGTTAATTTTAATATAAAGATTTACAATTGGATGTACCCATAAATAACCATATACACTCGATCGGACACGATGGGCGGGATATTTATATGTACGAATAATCGTTCATTTAACCGGACACGGGAATGGATTAATAGTCTATGGAATTATTAAAACAGGGGTGAAATTATGTACAAGGACACTTGGCGTAATTGTTAACAAAGTATTAAACCTTGGATTACACACAGTCGATAACCTGGTGTAATTATTAAACAAAGTATTAAAACCTTGTTACAGTTTAAGTCCCCAATTAGTTGGAATATTTGACTTCGGATATAAGGATAATTTGACGAGGACACTCGCACTTTATATTTATGACTGATGGACCGTTATGGACAAAAACCAGATGGACTTATCAAATAATCCAGGACAAAGGACAATTAACCCATGGGAATAAACTAAAAATCAACACGTCAAACATCATGATTACGGAAGTTTAAATAAGCATAATATATTTTATTTCATTTTTCCTCGTACTTTTATTTATTGTCATTTTAATTATTGTTATTTATTTTATATTGTTATTTAAATATCGTCATTTACTATACGCTTCATTTAAAATATAAATCGACAAACCGGTCATTAAACGGTAAACCCCCTTTTATATATTAATATATATAATTATATATATTTTGTACAAATATAGTTGTTTAAAAATATAGTGTTAAATAAGCCCGCTCCCTGTGGAACGAACCGGACTTACTAAAAACTATACTACTCTACGATTAGGTACACTGCCTATAGTGTTGTAGCAAGGTTTAGGTATATCCCATTTGTAATTAAATAATTAAAACTTGTGTAATTTGTAACTTATTTCGTAGTAAAATATAGTACTATTTGGTACCCCCACGCTACGACATCAAGTTTTTGGCGCCGCTGCCGGGGAAGTCGGCGAAACTCTATATTTTTAATTTATTTTTGTATAAATATATATATTTTTAGAAAAACAATATAAAACTTAAGTTAAAAAAAAAAAAAACGTCAAATTTAAAACTGTACCAGAGTTGAATTTTGGAACCCCACGACTCGCGGAGTTTGCAGGCTTAAAATGCCGCAACTCGCGGAGCTGCTCTGACGCGCCTGCAGAAACCCTAAATTTGCATTTATTACGGAGTTTTAATTATTATTATTAATTATTTAGTATTTAGGGTTAATTAATTTAGTATTTAATTTAAGTTTTAATTAATTTGTAATAATTAATTAGTTTTATTTAAATTGTAAAATTAATAGTTTTATAAAATAAATAATATAAAAATAATATTTTTATAAAAATTGTACTTTTTATAACTTTTAGTATATTTTTATATTTTGTTCCTTTTTAATTGTTTTAGAGTATTTTTTGTATTTTTTTTATTTAGTTTTAAGATATAGTTTTTGCCATAATTATTTTTACTTCTAGATTTTTAGGCTTTGCCGTAAAATCCCTTAAGTGCTTTTTCTTTAGACTAAGATCTAGGTGCTTTAGAATTTTGCGACGCCTTTTTAAGTTTTAGTACCTTTTTAAGTTATTGCCATTTGGGATATAGTTTTACTTGTAAGCTTTAATATTTTTAGACGCAACTTTTAATTTTTTAGTTTTTAGTACCTTTTAAGTTAAGACGCGCTACTTTCTTTTTATTTCCAACCTTTTATTTTTCGACATTTTTCGACGCGCAATCTTTTTCTTTCTTATTTCTCGACACGCTAGTTTTTAGGACTTAGAATTTTCTCTATTTCTTCTCTATAATTTCTTTAAAATTTCAACAAAAATTATTTTAAGCGGTTAAATTGATAGACATCCAAATTTTCTGCTTCGTAGTAATAGTTGGATTTGTTAGTGGCTGAGTTGTGAGCTTCCGATTTAAAGGGTTCTGGCTCCCTGCTGCATCTTTTGGCTATTCGAAACGTGGGCAAAAGCAGAAAAGTCTATTAATTGGACAACTTATATAAGTTTTTCTATTTTTATAACTAATAGGATAATTAGTAAATGCACCACATTGTAGCTAAAATTTGGCCATCGCAATAAGATGAAAATTTTTGAAAACAAGGCTATGGAAACTCTTTTTGATATCCAAAATCAATTAAATCAATACTCTCAAACGGGTGTTGATGACAATTCGTTCGGTCAATCTTGGATCACGAATGACGAAACAATAACTGGTTGTGAAATCTGTGGAGATTATCACTCAACATGGGAATGTTATTATTACGTTCCTATGGAAAATTACGCACCCACGAAACCCGAATGGAATGATTATGAAGAATACAATTCAAATTGGGATTATTCCCAAGAATATTTCCAAACTCAACAACCAGTAGACGAGGAAAATTACGTGTCTGAAAATTTATTAGACAATATGAAAATCAAACTCGAAGAACTCAATGCTCAAAATGAACAAATGAGAGAGTTTGTAAACCGGCAAGCTGAAACTCTATCAGACTACAGACCTGTTGATCTGAGGAGTCGTGTGCAAGAAAATCTCATATCATCGAATTTTGATGAATTCGAGAGCTCCAAAATCACCAACTATCCCGATGATACTTTTTATTCAGTCTTACCAATTTCACAACATATCGACACATTAGCCTCAACCGACGAAATCATCGATCCATCAATGGATAAAGAAGAAGTAAGGGTGAAAAATTGGTACTCTTGGGAATACGATAACGTTGAAAATTTTACCCCCGAGGCCAAACCGAACTTCACCATTCCACAACCTTCCTACCCAATATTCTCAATAGACGAGTCATCCACCGGAAATGAACTACGAGCTGTAATAGATAATGACACCTCGAATTTCACCCAATTGGGTAATAGAGGTGAAAACTTTGATCCTGAGAATAAAAGGAAGGAAATATTAGGAATTGTCCACCCTATAGAAATAAGTATGTCGATGTATATTGATCCATTTGACCAAGAACCAGAAAAGAAACATATCCATTTACTAAAAGCTACACTTAAAAAAGAATTAGGTAGTGACGATCGGGTGGGTCTAAACTTTAAACCCATTTATATATTTTATACCACCCGAGATGTAAATAACTGGCTCACTATTTTAATTCGTGAAACTTATTCTACTGACTTCACATGTCGTCAGCTAAGTGTGGGGAAGTCTAACCCCACTTAACGTTAAATTAGGGGTTCGGGTTAGTGTATAACTCGTTAATAAACATGCATAATAAATTAGGGTAAAAAACGCATTTTTAAAGATTAGCAAACAGTTCAGAAAAGCAACCGTTTTTTAAGGAAAAAAAACATAGGTGATAAAACAAGAAGGAATCAACGATGAGGCGCGCCATCTATCATTCGACGAGCTTTGTAATTACAAACTGGGTATTTTTAATCACTTTTCTACACTAATCACCCTCATGAATTTATAATTATAGTCTGATTTCATGCAAATGAGGGCATTGCATGATCTCAAGTGTGGGGAAGGGTTATAAATTCTCTCGGGTTTGCACTTAGTTTATTTTCTAAATTTTGTGAAAATTTTAAAAAATTTCAACTAAATGAATTCAAAATTATGTTTATACATATTTATGAACGATGAAAACTAGGTGTTAATACCGAAATTATCGTTACCTCGGAAAGGACATAAATTGAGAAACATCCTAAAACGCTTGAATTCATTTAAAATGGAATAAAGGAGAATAAAAAGGCAAAGAAAGAAACTAAGTGTGGGGAGAATGTACCAAGTTATTCAATTAAAAACTATCTATCACATGTTTCTGTAAAGTTTATTGCAGGTGCTTTTGTTTTGGACTAAATTAACTGTTTTACCAGATTTACTGTAATGAAAGATGGATCTACACGATGAATCAATTCCATCATTTAAAGGAAGTAAAGTCTTCCGAAAAAGAAACGCGCTTCTTGATTTAGGTCAAGAAGTTGTCGTCCAGACCAGCTGTAGGTTGACAAAAAATCTAGAAAAGTCAACACTAAAATCAGCAGGAAATCCACGGACCTCAGCATCAAACAGGGTCGCCAAGTGGTCAGACTTATCCTAACCATGAGAGGATCTGTCTCGTAAAATGGGGAGGACACCGTGCAAATTAGCTTGATAAGACTAATGAATCAGACCCCCAGAAAGGATAATCTCCTTTTAAAGATTAAAAATCAGCTTTTAAGACTGATATTACTCAATCCTTGAGATTGACTTTAAAGATTGAGAATTACAAACTCATGGAATTCAATGATATCTAAACTCGAGCTTGAACGAGAAAATATTTTGATCAAAATTAAAACCGATTTGTTTTCTGAAAACCTATTTTCAATGCGTTCATTACCATTGAACGTAAAATCCTAGGAATTCACCTGGAATTTATTAGGTCACCTGAACCAAATCGGGTGTCAACCGTAAGAACGGTGGTTGCATAGCATGGTCGAAGACAGGACCTTGTGCCAGACCGAAAAATCATAGGATGATCTTTACTATTGCTCCTACAATGGATAGTACTAGCATCCGACACGTTTATAGACCATAATCAAAAGCATGTCAGGGAACATTGCCTTAACAGTTGCTTGTTCATCGCTTTCCTTTACAACCGGACGGTAGTTTACCGGACGGTAGTTTACCGAAAGGTAATATACGGAGCAAGTATACTGGACGTGTTGCTTTCCTAATACAAGGTTAGCAAGTGGGTGACACAAAACCATAAGTTTTGAGCTAAAATTTTCAAATCTGAAACCCACAAAACCCACAAAAATATTTTGCAACACCGGTGAAGGGTTATTCCGGAAAACTTATCTAGGGTAAAAGCTAGATTGAATTTTCAAAGATCAAATGTTTTCATAAAGATCCAATTTCCTTAAGGATCTACATTTTCATAGTCATGTGGGACTGTAAACCGCCTTTCAAATGTGCACTTTGCTTTGGAAACCGAAAGTAAATCGGCTATTTGATTGCAAGTGTCGTTGACCTAAACCCGAGGCAACTGTGGATGACACACCTACCTTTAACCATGGTTCTATCGTTACTATCATTGTTTATACCACCATATCAAAATCACTGATGTACAAAGTGTGATGAATAAAAAAGTGATTCATGTATGTTTTTATTTCAAGTTCTGTATTGCTTGAGGACAAGCAACGCTCAAGTGTAGGGATATTTGATAAGGCTAAAAAGGAACATATATTTCATAGCAATATCCCTCCTAAATAATAGGTTTTCATATGTAATTGTATTATATTTTCATTGTAATTGTTTAAATAAATAAGTGCGAAGACAAAAGGCGAAAACGAAGATTTGAAGACACAAACGTCCAAAAAGTTCAAATGTACAAGATACAATTCAAAAGGTTCAATTTATTGATGAGAAACGTCTAAAAATGACAAGAGTACAAGTTACAAAACGCAAAATACAAGATATTAAATTGTACGCAAGGACGTTCGAAAATCCGGAACCGGGACATGAGTCAACTATCAACGCCCGACGCAACGGACCAAAAATTACAAGTCAACTATGCACAAGAATATAATATAATATTTAAATAATTATATAAATTATTTATATATTATATATATTTAAAAATTATGTCGACAAGCTATGAGACAAATGATCCTGAGCTGAATTTTCAAACTCCACGACTCGCGGAGTTTGAAGGCTTAAAACTCTACGACTCGCGGAGCTATCAGAAATCAGAAATTCCTATAAAAGGCACGAGCTTCTGCCGAGTTTTTTACACAAAAATCAATCTATCTCTCTGTATTAATATATAATATATATATATATATATATATATATATATATATATATATATATATATATATATTATAAATTAGTTTAGTTTTATATTAGATTAGTTTGGGTTATGTAAAGGTTATTTTTACGGGTTTTAAAGTCGGAGCTCTGTCCGTGTACCACTACGCGATAAATAATCAATGTAAGCTATATTCTCCTTTTTAAATTAATGTCTCGTAACTAAGTTGTTATTATGCTTATTTGAACCGAAGTAATCATGATGTTGGGCTAAAATACTAAAATTGGGTAATTGGACTTTGTACCATAATTGGGGTTTGGACAAAAGAACGACACTTGTAAAAATTAGACTATGGGCTATTAATGGGCTTTATATTTGTTTAACTAAATGATAGTTTGTTAATTTTAATATAAAGATTTACAATTGGATGTACCCATAAATAACCATATACACTCGATCGGACACGATGGGCGGGATATTTATATGTACGAATAATCGTTCATTTAACCGGACACGGGAATGGATTAATAGTCTATGGAATTATTAAAACAGGGGTGAAATTATGTACAAGGACACTTGGCGTAATTGTTAACAAAGTATTAAACCTTGGATTACACACAGTCGATAACCTGGTGTAATTATTAAACAAAGTATTAAAACCTTGTTACAGTTTAAGTCCCCAATTAGTTGGAATATTTGACTTCGGACATAAGGATAATTTGACGAGGACACTCGCACTTTATATTTATGATTGATGGACCGTTATGGACAAAAACCAGATGGACTTATCAAATAATCCAGGACAAAGGACAATTAACCCATGGGAATAAACTAAAAATCAACACGTCAAACATCATGATTACGGAAGTTTAAATAAGCATAATATATTTTATTTCATTTTTCCTCGTACTTTTATTTATTGTCATTTTAATTATTGTTATTTATTTTATATTGTTATTTAAATATCGTCATTTACTATACGCTTCGTTTAAAATATAAATCGACAAACCGGTCATTAAACGGTAAACCCCCTTTTATATATTAATATATATAATTATATATATTTTGTACAAATATAGTTGTTTAAAAATATAGTGTTAAATAAGCCCGCTCCCTGTGGAACGAACCGGACTTACTAAAAACTATACTACTCTACGATTAGGTACACTGCCTATAGTGTTGTAGCAAGGTTTAGGTATATCCCATTTGTAATTAAATAATTAAAACTTGTGTAATTTGTAACTTATTTCGTAGTAAAATATAGTACTATTTCGTACCCCCACGCTACGACATCAGTCTACAAATGCTTCAAGGCTTGGCTTTTATAGGAAAGAGAAATCAGTCTGGAAGTTGTACGGCTCACTGCACGGTCGATCGTGGTTCGACCGTGTACCTTTGACATCTGATCATATAGACATTTTTGTCCTTTGAACTTTGTCATTTTCCCTTGTTGGATAGCTGCAACTAAAAGCCAATTATCTCTGAAGTCATCCCCATTACCCTTTTTGTTTTAGACATAAGTGTGGAAGTTGACATGTCCTCAAAAGAAGAAAGTCTTCAAGCTTTGACCATTTGTCATTGATGTCTTAATTGGGTAATTGCATATTTTTGTCTCTTGACAAAGCATTACCTTCCAAAACTTCATCAACTCTTCTTAATTACTGGACATTTTGTTAATGGAAGTATCTTGCTCTTTGGAACATTGTTACATCTCAGATGAACTAGTATTAAATCTAGTTGGAACTAACTTGGAGATTATTACAACAATTTACTAGTTCATAATAATAACACATATATAAAAATGATACATAAAAGTCATGGGAGAGCATCTCTTTTGTTGGGACTTTTAATGACTATCATTAGTATGTATTACGGAGTAAATGCCATTTTCTAATAAGACAAGAGTAAAACATTTTGTATTTGATCTTTTGTGAGCTTAAAATATCATTAAGATGTCATTAAGTGTGATTAGCAAAAATTAACATCTTTTGGTTCAAAACTCTTTTGAAATTAAAGAAGGCAACTATTATAAGTATGTTTAAGAAGATTTTGTAAATTATAGATGCATCAAAGTGGTCTAACTCAAAGTGGCTGAATTTGGTTATAGTGAAAACTGCAGTCGATCCACGGTCGGTCCTGAGGTTGACCGTAGATCAACAGTTTTGTAAAATGGGGCAACTGTTGGAACAGGACATCTACGGTCAGACCCGTGGTCGACCGTGGTGTAGTCGCATATCAGTTTTTACCAAGTTAATTATTTATGTATTGGTCTTTTGCTAGAGATAGTGTAGGCTTATGAACTCATGTCGTCTTACATGTGATTAAGCACTTATCTCTTTTGCGTCATCATCAAAACAAAGTGATTAACTTTTGAATATTATAATTGGATTCTTAACCAACATTCTCCCCCTTTTTGATGACGACAAACATATGGGTAAGGGTTTAGTTATGTAAGCCAACATAAGTGTTAACATCACTTACCATACACTTTCTCCCCCTTTTGCCGAAGCAAAAAAATTAGCTCCCCCTGGAACTAAGTGCTCCCTAGAGTAATGATCCTCCTTAAATTGTACATGCTTATCAATAGTATGGCTCCCCCTTGAACCAATATCGAAAGTAAAAGAGCGTCAAACATAATAAACATAACAAGTACATGACAATAATTAGTACATAGTAAGTTTTAATTCTAGGACAAGTGTTGTATCTACCCGCCCTTAAACTTAATCTTAACCAACATTTCTAAATTAAGGATAAATGCCATTGGTGCTAAATGCATCGGAGATAGTTGAACCTTCATAGTCAGAAGAGAGGATGATGACCGGATGTGCAACCCAATAGGTGAATGGAATTGTGGACACGGGTTGAGGAATTTGAGATGGGTTAATGGCATCAACAAATTGGAAAAATCGATTGAGATGGTTTGAGTATGGAAGAGGGAAAATTCCTAGCTGTCGAAGGTAACCCATTTTTCGAGTCATTAGATAAGCGAGATTTATGGGCTCATGAGTAAAAAGGGACCACATGATGACAACTTCGGTTCCCGAGACGTGAGTGGCAGTAGTTTCCTTACAGTAAACGTTGTTACAAATGACGCTCAAACGGAGTTGAAGATCATGGTATATTTCGTCGTCTTGAATACGAAAGCGTTGGTTGAGATTTCGAGGTACTCCCGGAATGGTGACGAGATCTAAGATAGGTTGTAACAGAAATGTGGGGTTAAGTGACCTTAGATCGGTAGAAGGAGTATAGAAAGAATGCCCATTGGATAGAATAGCCATAACGTGTAGTGACCCGAACTTTTCCATGTTTATATATATATTAAATGAAATTGTTATTTACATGATTAAGTGTTTCCAACATGTTAAGTAATCAAACTTGTTAAGACTTGATTAATTGAAATAGGTTTCATATAGACAATTGACCACCCACGTTGACCGGTGATTCACGAACGTTAAAACTTGTGAAAACTATACGATGACATATATATGGTTATATATATAGTTAACATGATTTTATTATAAGTATGTATCTCATTAGGTATTTTAACAATGAGTTATATACATAAAAATGAGACTATTAATTTAAGAAACTCGAAAACGATATATATAACGATTATCGTTATAACAACGTCTTACTAGGTACATATGAATCATATTAAGATATTGATACACTTAGTTAATTATGTTAAATGATAAGTAAATATATTATTAAGTGTATTAACAATGAAATACATATGTAAAAATAAGACTACTAACTTAATGATTTCGAAACGAGACATATATGTAACGATTATCGTTGTAACGACATTTAACTGTATATACATCATACTAAGATATATTATATATCATAATATCATGATAATATAACAATTTAACATCTCATTTGTTATAATAAACAATGGGTTAACAACATTCAACAAGATCGTTAACCTAAAGGTTTCAAAACAACATTTACATGTAACGACTAACGATGACTTAACGACTCAGTTAAAATGTATATACATGTAGTGTTTTAATATGTATTCATACACTTTTGAAAGACTTCAAGACACTTATCAAAATACTTTTACTTAACAAAAATTCTTACAATTACATCCTCGTTCAGTTTCATCAACAATTCTACTCGTATGCACCCGTATTTGTACTCGTACAATACACAGCTTTTAGATGTATGTACTATTGGTATATACACTCCAATGATCAGCTCTTAGTAGCCCATGTGAGTCACCTAACACATGTGGGAACCATCATTTGGCAACTAGCATGAAATATCTCATAAAATTACAAAAATATGAGTAATCATTCATGACTTATTTACATGAAAACAAAATTACATATCCTTTATATCTAATCCATACACCAACGACCAAAAACACCTACAAACACTTTCATTCTTTAATTTTCTTCATCTAATTGATCTCTCTCAAGTTCTATCTTCAAGTTCTAAGTGTTCTTCATAAATTCCAAAAGTTCTAGTTTCATAAAATCAAGAATACTTCCAAGATTGCAAGTTTACTTCCAAGTTTTCTAAATCCATTCCAAGTAATCATCCAGGATCAAGAAACCTTTGTTACTTACAGTAGGTTATCTTTCTAATACAAGGTAATCATCATATTCAAACTTTAATTCAATTTCTATAACTATAACAATCTTATTTCGAGTGGAAATCTTACTTGAAATTGTTTTCGTGTCATGATTCTGCTTCAAGAACTTTCAAGCCATCCAAGGATCCTTTGAAGCTAGATCTATTTTTCTCATTTCCAGTAGGTTTATCCAAGGAACTTGAGGTAGTAATGATATTCATAACATCATTCAATTCATACATATAAAGCTATCTTATTCGAAGGTTTAAACTTGTAATCACTTGAACATAGTTTAGTTAATTCTAAACTTGTTCGCAAATAAAAGTTAATCCTTATAACTTGACTTCTAAAATCAACTAAACACATGTTCTATATCTATATGATATGCTAACTTAATGATTTAAAACCTGGAAACACGAAAAACACCGTAAAACCGGATTTACGCCGTCGTAGTAACACCGCGGGCTGTTTTGGGTTAGTTAATTAAAAACTATGATAACTTTGATTTAAAAGTTGTTATTCTGGGAAAATGATTTTTATTATGAACATGAAACTATATCCTAAAATTATGGTTAAACTCAAAGTGGAAGTATGTTTTCTAAAATGGTCATCTAGACGTCGTTCTTTCGACTGAAATGACTACCTTTACAAAAATGACTTGTAACTTATTTTTCCGACTATAAACCTATACTTTTTCTGTTTAGATTCATAAAATAGAGTTCAATATGAAACCAGAGCAATTTGATTCACTCAAAACGGATTTAAAATGAAGAAGTTATGGGTAAAACAAGATTGGATAATTTTTCTCATTTTAGCTACGTGAAAATTGGTAACAAATCTATTCCAACCATAACTTAATCAACTTGTATTGTATATTATGTAATCTTGAGATACCATAGACACGTATACAATGTTTCGACCTATCATGTCGACACATCTATATATATTTCGTAACAACCATAGACACTCTATATGTGAATGTTGGAGTTAGCTATACAGGGTTGAGGTTGATTCCAAAATATATATAGTTTGAGTTGTGATCAATACTGAAATACATATACACTAGGTCGTGGATTGATTCAAGATAATATTTATCGATTTATTTCTGTACATCTAACTGTGGACAACTAGTTGTAGGTTACTAACGAGGACAGCTGACTTAATAAACTTAAAACATCAAAATATATTAAAAGTGTTGTAAATATATTTTGAACATACTTTGATATATATGTATATATTGTTATAGGTTCGTGAATCAACCAGTGGCCAAGTCTTACTTCCCGACGAAGTAAAAATCTGTGAAAGTGAGTTATAGTCCCACTTTTAAAATCTAATATTTTTGGGATGAGAATACATGCAGGTTTTATAAATGATTTACAAAATAGACACAAGTACGTGAAACTACATTCTATGGTTGAATTATTGAAATTGAATATGCCCCTTTTTATTAAGTCTGGTAATCTAAGAATTAGGGAACAGACACCTTAATTGACGTGAATCCTAAAGATAGATCTATTGGGCCTAACAAACCCCATCCAAAGTACCGGATGCTTTAGTACTTCGAAATTTATATCATATCCGAAGGGTGTCCTGAAATGATGGGGATATTCTTATATATGCATCTTGTTAATGTCGGTTACCAGATGTTCACCATATGAATGATTTTTATCTCTATGTATGGGATGTGTATTGAAATATGAAATCTTGTGGTCTATTGTTACGATTTGATATATATAGGTTAAATCTATAACTCACCAACATTTTTGTTGACGTTTAAAGCATGTTTATTCTCAGGTGAATACTAAGAGCTTCTGCTGTTGCATACTAAAATAAGGACAAGATTTGGAGTCCATGTTTGTATGATATTGTGTAAAAACTGCATTCAAGAAACTGATTTCAATGTAACATATTTGTATTGTAAACCATTATGTAATGGTCGTGTGTAAACAGGATATTTTAGATTATCATTATTTGATAATCTACGTAAAGCTTTTTAAACCTTTATTTATGAAATAAAGGTTATGGTTTGTTTTAAAAATGAATGCAGTCTTTGAAAAACGTCTCATATAGAGGTCAAAATCTCGCAACGAAATCAATTAATATGGAACGTTTTTAATCAATAAGAACGGGACATTTCAGTTGGTATCAGAGCATTGGTCTTAGAGAAGCAGAATTTTGCATTAGTGTGTCTTATCGAGTTTGTTAGGATGCATTAGTGAGTCTGGACTTCGACCGTGTTTACTTGAAAAATGATTGCTTAACAAATTTTGTTGGAAACTATATATTTT